>NW_006795213.1:519983-564580 GCF_000442215.2 Lipotes vexillifer | reverse complement strand
GGCACGTGGGATCTTCCCGGACCGGGGCACGAACCCGTGTCCCCTGCATCGGCAGGCGGACTCCCAACCACTGCGCCACCAGGGAAGCCCCCCATTATCTTTTAATAATCAATAATGGAGTATAATCTGCAAAAATACTGAATCACTATGCTGTACACCTGAAACTAAAACAATATTGTAAATCAACTATACTTCAATTTTTAAAAAACAGTCCCCTTAAAGCAATTACACCCCAGTAAAGATGTTAAAAGAAAAAAAAATAAATAAAAAAAGAAAAAAAAGTCCCCTTCTTTGGGCCTCACCAATTATGTACACTCCTAGGTTGTGATCAAGGGTCTCTGAGAGATGTCCCTGCCTTGTAAATGTAGCTACCACCTTGACAACAGATATCCAAGCATATCTTCATCTCTCCTAAATTTCCCCAGATCCTCTAGTACCTCCCATCTAGAGGTTGTCTTAGGAATTGCTACAAATGAGGCATTACCAGTGATAGCCTGACAAAGGAGTCCTAAGCTATAATGTTGAGAAAAACACTTTATTCAGAGAAAATGGCATGTACAAAGGCTCAGAGGCAAGAATAAGAAAGCCAAGGGCTTTGGATAGAAAACAGCTTTGTCAGAACAGGGAGGTTAGCAACAGGCAGACCACTGCAAAGCATCCTGAACCCTGTGATGAGGAACATGTCTCATTGTGAGAAAGATGCTGTTTTAGCGCAACACCTTTTCGTCTATTTTGTTTTTTCAGAAATAAGTTCCTCCCTCAACATCTGTTTACATCTAGACTTTAAAATTGTAGAGTGAATTTTTAAAGCCCCTTTTAAAGGAAGTTGGACTTATTCATGATTCTCACGCTCCCAACAAAGCAGAGATACTTCCAAGGGTGTAAAAATGAAATTATAAGGGGAATTAGCAAATACGAAAGTCTTTGAGAACATTTATAGTGTTTGACTTTCATTTTTACTAATATTAAACTAGACTCAAGTTATTTCCTGATTGTAAGATATGGAGCATTGATGCTTTCAAGAGACAAAGGTAATACTTCGTGGATTTCTGAGAATCAACAAGATCAAGAAGGAAGACATACTTTACCTCCCTGGGCCTCATTTTCCTCATTTACTAGCTAGTCTAACAATTCCTGCATTGCAGGGTTGCTGTGGGAAAAAGAAGAAAAGAGTGTGAGGTACACACAGCACCTAGGAATAAGTAAGCATTCAGTATACTATGACTGCTGTTAATATTGTACACACAAATGTTTAATTCAATAAACGATCATTAAGTGTTACAATATACAAAACATGGTCTAAAATCTAGGTTTTGTTTCATCTTTTAAGTTATAAGATATTTCAGTCACAGAAAAAATACAGGGAAAAAACCCCAGATGTCTGGCAGATCATTTAATTCCCTATGATTTCCTTTATGAAAATACCACAGTTTACCCATTCCCCAAATAATACTGGCACTGAACCTGCCTCCTGGGAGAATTTCTCTAGGGTATATATCTAGAAGTGGAATTGCTGGTCACAGGGCATGATAATCTTCTCATCACAAATTGTTCTCCAGATTGGAACATCATTTTCTTTTGCACCCAACATTGTAGGAGCATTCTCATTCAACAACACTAGATGTCAGGTGTTTTAATTTTTGCCAACGCTATGGGTATGAAATGGTATCTCATTGTTTTAACTTTTATTTCCCTAATTACTAAATAGGCTGAGCATCATTTCATGTGTTTTTGTCTATTATAGGTTTCTCCTGCAGTAAACTTCCTGTTCATGTCTTCTGCTCATTTTTTAAATTGGGAAATCGGTCTTTTCCTTATTGATTATATTTTGGCTCTCGGTCTTTTCCCAGTTACATGTACTATAAATATCTTCTCAAAGTCTATTCCTTGTCTTTTCAAATTTTGTTTACAGTGAACTATAATCATCTGAAAATGGAAAAGATATCATTACCTCACATGACAAATAATGCACCTGAAAGCCCCTACTCAAGCATCAGGCACAGATTAGATATTCAGTAAATGTGTTTTGCTCCATTCCCCCTCAACTCCCAACCTTAAGAAGTTCATAACTCAGTAGGAGAGGAGTGATTAAAAGCATTGGTTCTGGAGTTGAACAGACTTTACTATATTTAGCTCTATGACCTTGGCTCACCTTGCTTTAAGCTCTTTTAGCCTCAGTTTCCTCATCTGCAGAAATGGGATAATAATAGTTAACTCACAGAGTTATTGTGAGGTATAAAGAGTTTAGCCCAGGGTCTGGCAAACAGAAAGGTCTCAAAATATGGTAACTGCTATCACCATCAACATTATCAGGAGAGATACACAATGTATACAAATAACTATAACATAGGCCCAAATATCATAAACATTCCCTATGAGAAAAACAGTAATTCAATGCTATCACAATGCAGAGATGAGAGTGATAACATCCAGCTGGGGTCCAGAGGGAGTGAGGGAGGCTTCATGGAGGAATGGAATGCGAATGGGCCTTGGAGGAAGATAGAAATGAAGGAGAAGGACATTCTAGGAAACAAAGCAGAGGTGTGGAGATTAGATACACCTATCTCCAGTCTGCCAAGGTATAGGGACAACTGAATAAATCAGACTCAGGAAGTGAGTATTCATTTTTCTGGTTATAAGAGTATTCTATGCACTAAAAGGTAGTAACTCATGGATTAATTAGCATTCTGAGTATAAATATGGAATACTGTTGGCTTTGGAATAAAATTTGGTGCACAGGACTCAGTGGAAGAATTACTCAGAGAAAGGTGCATTAGGAGAATAGGAGATGGAACATCTGACAAGTACAGGTAAAGCAAACAGATGTAGATGCCAAATGAGTGACAGGTAAGGGGCCTGCTGCTCTGAAGAGCCAGGTTTGGTGGCTGCTCACTTACTGAGTTTCTGGGGATCAGCAGGTATGATTTTCTTTCTTAAACAAGATGAGCTCTGAAATCTGACCCAGAAAAAAAAATAGCCTTTTCTCATTGCCTCATTGCCTTTGCTTATATAGGCTCAGGCAATCATTGTCAGCCTAATTTTCTTTTTTTTGAATGAAACAAATTTCATATATTTTGGGCTTCCCTGGTGGTGCAGTGGTTGAGAGTCCATCTGCCGATGCAGGGGACACAAGTTCGTGCCCCAGTCCGGGAAGATCCCATATGCTGCGGAGCAGCTGGGCCTGTGAGCCATGGCCGCCGAGCCTGCGCGTCCACAGGCTATGCTCCGCAACGGGAGAGGCCACAACAGTGAGAGGCCCACGTATCGCAAAAAAAAAAAAAAGTCATATATTTTGTCTTGAACAAAATGTGCTCCACTTATTATCTACTTTTATCTACTTAAATTTAAAATAGCATTTGACTGTACTAGAATATACTAAAATATCTATTACTATATTTCTCATGAGCTAGTTTGTTTCTTTCCAAATTCATAGTACATGATCAATTACTTTAAAAACAATTAGGTCTTATGTTACTGTTTTCTTAACAGTTTATAACTTATGTACTCATGAGAGAACTGACCTACAAACCTGTTATCAGGTCCAGCTGTAAACTTTGTCCATCAAGACAAAGTATCTGAAGTTGGACTTCAATAACAGTAGGACTGTTATTCTTGTTGCTGAACCCAAGTTCATGTGCCTGATGCACAGTGAGACCAAACAAACAGAAATGTTGGAGTCTGGAGCAGAGAAAGGTTTATTGCAAGGGCCAAGCAAGGAGAATGGGTGGCTCATGCTCAAAAGACTCCAAATTCTTTCGGGGAAGAGTTTTCAAAGGCAAAATTTGGGGTGAGTGCTGCAGGGTATGTGACTCTCTTCTGATTGGTTGATGGTGAGGTAATAGGGTGATGTCTCCAGAATCTCAGCCTTCTGGCTCCAACCTGTCTGGGGTCTATGTGCTTGTGGTCAGCATGCAGTCATCATCCTCCACCTGGGTGGGGGGTCTTAGTTTCTGCAGAATAGCTCAAAGATATGCATCAGATTGTTATCTATAGCTCTTCAGGAGGAACTAAGAGTCCTGTGACTCTGCTGTCCTATTAACTGCTGGAGCCTGCTCTCTGGAACTCAGGGAAGGCCTAGGAGAAAGCCTTTTTAAATTTTTTTCTACAAACAAGAAAACAGGGAACAAACAGGGGTTTTTGTACCCAGGAGGGCCCCACGGGGTCCTGCTCAGTTTCACTTTTTTCTTAGAAAATTCCAGGTTTGAGCATGGCGAAATGCTTTTTCTCAAACAGAAAATAGTGGGCAGTTCTGTATACAAAACCAGAAATGAACCACAGTAGCAGGGAAATTCCGATCACTCAAATCCAGCAGAACCCTAGGCATTTCTAAAGGAAAAAGCTACTATGTTTTTCTACCTTTTCCAAAATTTATCTGCTCATGGTGAGTACTGTGTGTGCACAGATGTAGCTAAAATAATCACTTCAGGACCAACAGTTCTTCCCTCATTGTTTTCCAGTTCTTTTGTTTGCCTTTGGAATAAGTAAACAAACAGCAGGTGTATTCACCACTAAATAAGTCTTACCTGCTTGCAAGTCCCTAAAATACAACAGAATGAAAAATGGCAAGAAGAATCCTTGCTGTCTGTTGGAATTTGAACTCAATCACATGCATAAGGACAGAAGGGATCCTGTGGTTGGTCACAAACTATGGACCACAACTCTGAGATCACGGCCCATAATTTACCTGCCACTGTATGAGGTTAGCACCCTCTTCTACATATTACGTCTCTGTAACAATACCATAACCTCAAAATGTTACTTTCTATCCTTTAATAACCACTTTCTAATTGTCACCTAGATGTGCTGTATGCATAGCATATACCACCATGTATTTATACAATGGTGATTACTTCTTTCTTTTGGAGCAAACCCAAAAGCAAAACACACACAAATCAAAAACAAACAAAACCAAAAAATCACAGTTTGTTTTCCATATGAAGTTCCTCTCTTTATGTATGTAACCTGGCAATATTTTGAAAAGAATTAAGATGCTTTATTCTTTTGCCTTTCTGAATGCATAACCGTCACCCTGTCTAGCTCAAGGCATCCATATGCTTGGGGAGAGATCACGATTTATTAGAGAAGGACTATAAATAGAAAGAAGGAAGCGACATTTGGCTTTTGATATGCAAAATATTTGGCATATATTAGTCAGCTTTGTTACAGTAACAAATAACCCCAAATCTCAGTGGCTTATAGCAACAAAATTTTATTTCTCACTCACATTAGAGCTTGGCCACATCCAGTGTCAGCTCATCCTGTGACGCAGGCTAACAAAGAAGCCCCTGTTTTGGTCATGCCACCCTCATGGCAGAAGGAATAGAACAAGAGGGCTGGTGGAAATCTGCACTGACTCTCAAAGCTTCTGCTCAGATGTGGCCTCTATCACATCCGCTCACATGCCGTTGACCAATGAAAATCACTTGTCTCAGCCCCATTTCAATGGGGCAAGGATGTGTACTCTTCTCAAAGGAGGTGGTACAAGTCACATGGCAACAGGAACAGAGAATGAACAACTGCACACAACAACAGAATCTACAACGTGCCTAAAGACTGCAGCCTGGCAAGCCAAGTTGTCTTGCGAGAGGATTTTCCAAAATTCTTTACCTCTCCCTTTGCTATATCAACAAGTCTGCATAAAAGAGAATGTGGAGAAGATATTCCATCCAGCTATTCAGCCACATTAGGTCTATGGAAGGAGGGGGATATAACGTCAGAGAAAGCCCAGTCCTTCCAGACCCTGAGAGACTGGGGGAAGGGCGGCAAAGCAGCTCTCATTTCCTCAGCCTGCAGAGTCTATTAAGAGAGGATGAAACCAAAGGCTGAGTGCCTGCCCTCTCTTCTTGTTTGTTTGAGACTCCAGGACAAGATCAACTCTCCGGTGGCCTTCACCACCACATGGGGCACAGACACAGCGACTCAGTGTTGCAGCAGGGCTGGCAGAGAAGAGCCTGAGATTCAGGTGTCCTGAGCTCCCATAGGTCATATAAGGCACAGACCCTGAAAGATTACAAAAGGAGAGAGGACGGCAGATGCAGCACAGACTCAGGGATGTGCAACCAGTAGAAGCCAAGGTGAAGCCCAGCCAGCAAGAATGCTACCGGGTTCTGATCAGGCAGCCTACAGCCATATTTTTCACCTGTAATGCCAGCAAAGCAAGCAGCACTCAGGTGGATGAGGGACATTGCCCCTGAGACCCAGAGACTGACAGGCCTATCATTTGTGATACTACCTCAAGGGACTGTTTGAATCACTGCATCAGCTTAAGCTTTAAACGAGATTGGATATTTAGGTAATCTGTCTTCCCTGCTAATCAGCGGGTAGAAGCTCAGGAGAAAGGACACTGTGATACTGACAAAATTATGAAGCTATATATTCTCTTGGGAAGGCTCAAAGAAATAAGTAGAACCACTTCTATTTTGTTCACCACTATATCTGCAGCCCTAACACAGTGCCTGATGTAAGTATTCAATAAATATTCACTGAATGAAGGAATGAATGAGAGGCCGTGAGAGGAAATTGATCAACAGGTAATGCTATATCATCCAGGCAGACTTAATTAAGAAGACAATGCCGGGGCTTCCCTGGTGGCGCAGTGGTTAAGAATCTGTCTGCCAATGCAGGGGACACAGATTTGAGCCCTGGTCTGGGAAGATCCCACGTGCCGCGGAGCAGCTAAGCCCGTGCACCACAACTACTGAGCCCACGTGCCACAACTACTGAAGCCTGCGTGCCTAGAGCCTGTGCTCCGCAACAAGAGATGCCACTGCAATGAGAAGCCCGCGCACAGCAACGAACAGTAGCCCCCACTCACCGCAAGTAAAGAAAGCCCACGGGCAGCAACGAAGACCCAACGCAGCCCGAAATTAATTAATTACCAAAAAAAAAAAAAAAAAAAAAAAAAAAAAAAACAATAAACAAAATAGCAACATACATGTAATTACTTGAAATGCAAATGACCTAAATGCTCCAATCAAAAGACACAGAGTGGCTGAATGGATTCAAAAGCAAGACCCGCATATATGCTGCCTACAGGAGAAAAAATACAAAAAAAAAAAAAAAAAAAAAAAAAAAAAAAAAGAAGACAATGCCAGTATCTTCTTGGTATCAAGCCAACACAGTCCCCACTTCATTCCTAAAACAAGCTTATACTCTTTATGACATGGCTCCTACCACCATATTTAACTTACATCTGGTTCCCCATTTCAAAGCCCTTTGGATAAGTGCAGTATCCTCTTGCCTCAAGAGAAAAACATGAATTGCTGTGCAGGATTCAACCTTGCAGTCACAACAGAAAAGCAGTGAGCATTATGGAACCAGAATGGGTGATGTCTGAACCAATAAACTAACATTGGCATTTAGTGGCAACTCGATTTTACCTGTCCCAAGACAATTTCAGTGTTGGAGCTACACAGCCTGTCGGCTTTACAGTGGCTAGGATTCATAACACAAAACATCACAAGGAATGACAGAGAAAACATGGTAAATAAAATACAAGGTTATACAGGACTGAGGTGGAGATGTGTGCTGACTGAAACAATGAACTTCCACAATGAACTATGTTTCTCTGCATCCTAGCTGTACACCAGAATCATCTGTGAAGCTTTAAAATAGACAGATGCCTGGCAGTTCTAAGTAGGGTGGGGCCCGAGCAATACTAATTTTTTAAAGCTGTGCAGGTAATTCTGATGCACAGCCAGAGTGTTCCGCAAGTGAGACATAATCAGCAAGTACTGAATGAATCAATGAATGAAAAAGCTCCTTGGGATTATAAATTCTTCATGCGTATGGACTATGTCTTATTCATTTTTATATGCTAGCCTCCAATGTTTCCTGTAATGAATGAATAAATGGATGAATGAGTCACGAATACTCTGCCTTGGGTAGCCTGATCTCTCAGGGAGTTTTGAACATGGGAAACAAATGAAAAAGTTGATAGCTGATGTTTGTTTTATATACTTCCTTAACAGAATTCCTGGCATAATTTTAGACAGACTAAATGAGAATGAACATGTGTGGTCATTAGAACACTAATTTTTAAAAAATTAAATTTTTGTTGAACTTGGGGGGGTGCTAAGGGAGGGGGACAGAGGAAATTGGTGCTATGATAAGATTTGCATAATGAAATCCTACACCCAGGATACGAAAAAGAGCAGAATCACAAAGCCGCCTCATTCTGCCCTCTACTATTTGTTTATTTCTATATTTACTTCTCCTTGAGCAGGAGTATAAGGTACAGCTGAAAATACCTACTGTTACTGATATGATTTATGATAAAATGCAGCACTGCTTTATAGAAATGTTTAATGTGTTAATGATTCCAAAGCCCTGGATGAATGAAGCAAACACGGATGGGCTCACTGAAGTTTCTAGCTCCCCGTAGGCTTCACGCTCAAGCTTTGCGGTAACAGAACCTATGCTGGGGAAAAGCGAGCATGTTTCTCTTCCTAGTTAAATGCTAAATCACAGGCAACTCCGCCTTGTTAGCAAAGCTCAGCTACACCACAGATCCCACTCCGTTTCCCCAAAAAGAGGAGGTGAAGGAGGAGGCTGAGGAGAGACTGGAATGGTCTGACTCTGTGGAGAGTCTGAAGGAGGTCCTGCAGTCTCCTGTCACACTGACACTTGAGCTTACATGGAAGGGAGGAGGATGGAAGTGCTGGACGAGGGATACTGAACAAAAGAATGTGAAGTCTGAGGCAGGCAGGAGAGAGAAGAATGGCTTGGAACTAAAGAGGGTCATTTGTAGAGACGTGGATGGACCTAGAGAGTGTCATACAGAGTGAATTAAGTCAGAAAGAGAAAAGCAAATACCGTATAATAACGCATATATGTGGAATCTAGAAAAATGGTATAGATGGTCTTATTTACAAAGCAGAACAGAGACACAAACGTAGAGAACAAATGTATGGATACCAAGGGGGAAAGGGGTGTGGAGGGAGGAATTGGGAGACTGGGATTGGCACACATACATTATTGACACTATGTATAAGACGGACAACTGATGGGAACATGCTGTATAGCACAGGGAACTCACCTAGTGCACTGTGGCAACCTAAATGGGAGGGAAGTCCAAAAGGGAGGGGATGTCTGTATGTGTATGGCTGACTCATTTTGTTGTGCAGTGGAGGCTAACACAACACTGTAAAGCAACCATACTCCAACAAAAATTTAAAAAAAAAATCTAATCTCAGGAAAAAAATAATAAAAAAAATAAAGAGGGAGAAGAAATCTATTCTCTGTTAAAACGATAAGAGCTTTCTTACTAGTTTTCCAAAAAGGGCCAGTGTAAAGAGGGAAGGAAGGAGAAGACCTGAGCATGCAGGAGAGCTGTTAGTTTGACTGAGTGTCCTAAACAGAAGGGCTGGCAGAGTGATTAGACACCCATGTGCTCGGCAGCAGAGCTCTGGGCCCTGCCCGCCTGCTGGGTGCCGCCACACACGTCGCTACCTTAACCTGGCTGACAAAAGCAGTTATCCGAGACAGTGCAAATGAAGGTTGTTTTTGAATTTCTTGAAGTAAGCAAGGACCTAAAGTCTGTCCAGGGCCTCTCATCTGCAAGAAGGAAAAAAAAAACCACAAAACTGTGGATATTATAGCGATCCCATTATTGCCCAATGAAAATATTAAAACAAAATTAATAATGTTAATGCTCTTTTGTTCTATTTTGTGTACTCTGGTATTTGGTGGCTATTTCTATGGTATTCCTCAATCCCCATACACTTCTTCTGCCTTCACTTTTTTTTTTTTTTTGGCTGTGGCATGGCATGTGGTATCTCAGTTCCCCCACCAGGGATCGAACTCGTGCCCCCTGTAGTGGAAGCGCACAGTCTTAACCACTGGACATCAGGGAAGTCCCCGCCTTAACTTTAAGATGAACTGAATGTTACAAAGACATTAGAGAAACTAAAGACAAGGACAACTTTTGTATTTCTCAAATGATTACTCTGTCCCTGTTCTACAGATTATACGGCCAGAAGCAGGCCACATAATGACCAGGTCCCTTGGAAGCTTTTTAAATATTGCTGCAGGCCAGAAAATAGACTATTAAAGCTTTTCAAATGATGATAAAGGACAAATTCTCTTTTTTTTTTTTTTTTTAACATCTTTATTGGGGTATAATTGCTTTACAATGGTGTGTTAGTTTCTGCTTTATAACAGAATGAGTCAGTTATACATATATATATGTTCCCATATCTCTTCCCTCTTTGTCTCCCTCCCTCCCACCCTCCCTATCCCACCCCTCCAGACAGCCACAAAGAACCGAGCCGGTTTCCCTGTGCCATGCGGCTGCTTCCCACTGGCTATCTACCTTACGTTTGTTAGTATATATATGTCCATGTCTCTCTCTCGCCCTAACACACCTCACCCTTCCCCCTCCCCATATCCTCAAGTCTGTTCTCCAGTAGGTCTCTGTCTTTATTCCTGTTTTACCCCTAGGTTCTTCATAACATTTTTTTTTTCTTAAATTCCATATATATGTGTTAGCATACGGTATTTGTCCTTCTCTTTCTGACTTACTTCACTCCGTATGACAGACTCTAGATCTATCCACCTCATTACAAATAGCTCAATTTCGTTTCTTTTTATGGCTGAGTAATATTCCATTGTATATATGTGCCACATCTTCTTTATCCATTCATCCGACGGCGGGCACTTAGGTTGTTTCCATCTCCGGGCTATTGTAAATAGAGCTGCAATGAACATTTTGGTACATGACTCTTTCTGAATTCTGGTTTCCTCAGGGTATATACCTAGTAGTGGGATTGCTGGGTCATATGGTAGTTCTATTTGTAGTTTTTTAAGGAACCTCCATACTGTTCTCCATAGTGGCTGAACCAATTCACATTCCCACCAGCAGTGCAAGAGTGTTCCCTTTTCTCCACACCCTCTCCAGCATTTATTGTTTCTAGATTTTTTGATGATGGCCATTCTGACTGGTGTGAGATGATATCTCATTGTAGTTTTGATTTGCATTTCTCTAATGATTAATGATGTTGAGCATTCTTTCATGTGTTTGTTGGCAGTCTGTATATCTTCTTTGGAGAAATGTCTATTTAGGTCAAATTTAGGACAAATTCTCTTTTAAGAGGCGTCTCCACAAATATCAGAAATGACTGTTTTTCCACAAGCCCCTTTCTTGATATGGCATTAGTGAGCTCTATGCTTAATATTTTCATGTGATATAATTTGCACTGTGTATATTCAATAGAGGCTTTCATTTATCCCCTTATTTCCTTTTGTTTTGTAAGATTTTTTTCTTCAGGAAACTACACAGGTAAACATTTCTAATATTTAAAAAATGGTTTTAGTTCTGACTTAATTTCAAAAGTGGAAAGAGGAAAGGCAATAGAATATAATGATTAAAATCATAGGCACTGCAGTCAAACTCCTTGAGTTCAAATTCCGGCTCTTTTACTAACTTGGTGACTTTGGGCAAGTTATTTGATCTAAGTCTAGCTTTCTCTATAAAACAGGGAAAATAGTTTGTCCCTAAAGATTTACAAAAATTAAATAAGATCATTCATGTTTGGGGCTTAGCACAGTGTCTGATATCTAATAAGTGTTCAGCAAATGGTGATTATGATTCATTTGTACCTACGTGATCTAGAGCATAAATTTTCCCATGCAGCACTCACAACATACAGGAAAACACAATTGGTCACAGACACAGCATATCTAAAACTGGTGGTTAGAAAGATTTCAGGAGTTTGCCTGGTCACACAGGGTTCTGGAATTTAGTCAGGCTGTAGAGTTGAAGTTGTTGCTCTTGCTTCCTTGGCAATAGTCTGGGCAGGAAAAAGATCCCAATTTCGATAATGAAAATATACTTTTCAGGCAGGTATCTAATTGAATCTGGCTTCCTTGAAAAGAACAGTGATATAATTTGCCACAGTAGGATCTTAAGGGTCACCAATCACACAGGGATGACTTCTGTTCATTCAACCCTCCTTTTCCAGCAAGGTAGTTTAGTTTTTCAGGCCTTCTAGTTAGAATGATCTGACTAGTTACTTAAGTGGTTTTTTCCCCTGACCTAATAACATCTGTGTATTTTCCTTGAAGGCCCACTTGGCCTACACTCAAGTTCACAGACTTCTATAGACCAGTAAACTGAGTCACATTCCCCTCATTTACCACCTGCATTAGCACCTGTTTCTGCATCAATTTCACAGTAAGGGATTATAGACAGAAAGCTGTGTTCCCTTTCTTACTCCTTTGAGAGTTAATGGGCTTATCTGTCTATCTCAGGGAAAATATATCCGCCTTACTTAGCATTGCTTGGGGCAGGGAGATGTAGGGCTTGCCTACTTCCCTGTCCCTCCACCCGGGCCCCAACCTCCAAACCAAATCCTCAGAGACGTCAGCTATTTCAGATTTAGCTCTTTCTCTAGGTTTAGGGCAGTCTGAAACTTGGGAGCTGAAACGGAAGAGATTTAGGAAGCCCTAGTCCAATATTGATGAGTTCTGCTATCAGGCTCAGTCTAGCTCTAACCTAGCAATTGGTTGCTTGTAATTAGGAGTCTACTTTCCCTGTACCCAGGTTAGAGAACTGTATCTCCCCCTTGTCCTCTTATGTATCTATTCCCTCTTTTGGTGATCTCAGGCCCTGAAGATGACTCCCTGAAACACTGAATGATGCTTACTCCAAGAGTCCCCGTTTCCACTGGCTTCTTGCTGGAATCCTCCTTTTCTCCATTTCCATATTTGCCAAAGACCTTGTCCTACAACTAGAATTGCCAAATTCCTCCCAGCACATGCAGCAGGTTCCAGACTTCAGTCCAAGACCTGGCCTTCCCTGGTGGCACAGTGGTTAGGAATCCACCTGCCAACGCAGGGGAGACGGGTTCGAGCCCTGGTCTGGGAGGATCCCACGTGCCCCGGAGCAACTAAGCCTGTGCACCACAACTGCTGAGCCTGCGCTCTAGAGCCCACATGCCACAACTACTGAGCCCACGTGCCACAACTACTGAAGCCCACGCACCTGGAGCCCGTGCTCCGCAACAGGAGAGGCTGCCGTAATGAGAAGCCCGCGCACCACAACGAACAGTGGCCCCCGCTCGCCGCAACTAGAGAAAGTGGCCTTCGCGCACAGCAACGAAGACCCAACACAGCCAAATATAAATAAATAAAATAAATAAGTTTTTTAAAAATGTTACTCTTCCAACACTGGTCATGTTCTGTACAAACTGCCATTATATATAAAAAAAAAATTGCTGCCACAGGTGGCTCTTCCAGAGCTGGCTGAGTTACAAGATACAGTACCCATACCCAGAGGATACTCTAAATAAATTCATAGTTTAAATTTTTTGTTGTCTTGCCATGGCATGCTGACAAAAGGCCATAGAGTCTCTTAAGAAATTATAATCACTAAGCAATGCAATCAACCATGGAATAAGTTTACACCACTTAGGCTTGGTCTGAGTTCAAATTTTGAACACATACATCTGGGGCATTATCCTAAGTGCTACTCTGATGGTGTAAAGAAGTACCCCTTAATCTTTACATGTGCCTGACTGGCTGTGAGCCAAGCACCCAGCATCCGGGCTGAATGAGACTCTGGCACTTGCTGCAATGTCTTTTGCCAAATTCTTCTGGCGTTTGTTTGAAGGTGTCAAAATGTGTTTTATTTCCTAAAGAATATTTTACTTTCTTATCCAAAGAATGTCTGTTGATTATTATCTGCCTACTAGTGTTGTCAGTATGCCACAGACGTAACAGAATTTGGAGACACCTTTGGATCTATACCATCAGTGATGTACAATTATGTGGATGCTTCTCTTGTTAGAGGTTGGTACCTTACTATATTTTCCTTTGAACCAATTGTTCCTTTGCCAATTGAACAATTCTGATCCTATATTGAAAAATCTATCTGCTGTTTATATATCACAAACCTGAGCAGCCCTGTGCTATTCTCAGGCATCTCAGGAAGGTGAGGTCAGTCCAGTACTTTTTATTCATCAGCTGAGAGGCTCTTATTCTGTCCTGGAGCCAACTAAATAGAATGACTCAAAAATGTCATATGTGTGTTCCTGACAGACCTTCCCCATAGTAAACTCTCTCTAATGGCACTGCTTGGATGAACTAAGTGAGAAATGTGTGCTGACCTAAGAGAAGCCGAAACTGCGCCACATGTCACAAAAACCAAAGGAATAGCTCCTAATACATCCAGTCAGACAGCACCTGTCAACGGGATAGAACACCACCAGAAATGCCTTACTCCAAACTCTGCAGTCTCTTTCAGACATAACCACTCTTGAACTAGTGTCAGAGGAGGAGGCATCCTTTCTCTGACCAAGGATGAATGTGTCCTGAGGGTTTTTTAAATCTCGTTCTTTTTTGTCTCCACTTTGTCTCCTTTGACCTAAGTTTCAATAATCAGTCGCTCTCATCCTCATCACTCACACACCCGCTCAACATTCACCTATCCTTAAACTAAAAAAAGAAACAGAAAAACTCTCCTTGTATCCTGGGTCTCTTCTAACTACTCTGTCCCTGTCTTTGAAGACAGTAGAGAGCAGTGGACTGCCTGGGCTTAAGTCCTCTTACCCACGTGGCTGTGTGACTGTGTTAGTTGCTTAACCTCTCTGTACCACAACTTCCTTACCAATAGAATGGGGATGATCACTGTACTTCATTGTAGTTACTAAGAGGAATAAACAAGATAATACATGCCAAGCACTTGAAGAAAAATCAAATTCTGATTTTTATATATTCTTGTACCCCGTAGTTTGTAGATTCTCTTGGATTTTTCTAATAGAAAATTTTAAAAAACCCATAACATCTGTAACAACATTACTTTTGTTTCTTTCTAAGCCTTACACGTTTTTGTTTGTTTTGCTTTATTCATGGGCTTCCAGTACAATAGTGAATAGAAGCAGTGCTGGTCAGCATCCTTATCATCTTCTATTCACTCCTCTATTTTAATGAGGACCCCTGCCCCACGATGTCACTAAAAGGCTCTGACAAAGGCCATTAATGACCTCCTTGTTGTTGAATCCAACAGGCACATCTCAATCATCATGTTCCCTGTTAAGCACCATTCAACATTAATGACTACAGCTTTTTTTTTTTAAACTCTTGCTTCCTTTACTTCCCACTAACACATGCCCTATGTTTATCTCCTACCTCTGAACATTCTGTCTCAAACTCCTTTGATGACTACACTTCCTCTGACCACCCCTTAAACATAACGGCGATACATAACAGCTCACACTACGACTCAGATGTGGAAAGAAAAATAAAATTCCTTTATTTTGTTTAGAACTACTCTGACTTTCCTTCCAAACCTATATTCACTGGTTAGTGGGAAAAATTAGTTACCTATCCAATTCAGCTTAAAGTACAGTCTTATCCAATAATGTATAAAATCCTATTAGGTGGAATTCAGTCTCTCTTGGATTAGACAGTCAGATGTGTCCAGGAAGGCAATCGTTCTCTTCCAAGATGATTACAAGTGACACTACTGAATAATTAGCAAATTCCACCATTTTTCCTAGATATTTTTCAATTTAACCTTAGATTTGTAGATATGGCATTTACGGCAAGGACTTATTCTCCTGTCATGCCGTCTTTTCTAACATGAGAGAAATGGCTAACATGTTATGACAGATTCACTTCCCCCTCTGGTGTATATCTTGTACTCTGACTATGCTTAAATGATTCAGACCAAAAGACTACTCAACCCACATCCAACCATAGTTAAAACAACTTAAAATGGCAAAAAGAGAATGGGAAAACGGAATAAAAAGTTGACCATGCCTAGGTAAATATTTGTGCATACATGTACATATGTCCCTTAAGCTCAACATGGAAAACCAGACGATTTGTTAAGGAATATCAGTGACACTAAACTAGTAATAAAGCCTATTATTCAACAGAGAGTAATATGGAAGGAGGAGAAATAAAACTGAGATAAGAATGGTCAGAAAGGACATTTAGAAGTATAAGAAAAGGGCAGAAGGAGAAGAGCAGAAAGGAGAAATATAGTATTTGTCATCCACTCTCTCTGATATGTGAATACAATGCTGTCATATCCTGAATATGAGAACAGCTGGCTTTAACATCAGGTCAAAGCACTATCTCACCCCTGGGAAATACAGTCATTCTTCAGCTCATGATTAGGGCCTGAACAAGGTCTGTGGCCATTTGTCACTCTGTCACAGAGAGTTCAATGGAATTATCTATTTCTTCTTACCTACAACAGTATTGTCTCTTTGCTGCTACCACCATTCATAGCACTGTGATGTTAACATTAAAATGTACTTCAGAGCTCAGCTTTGCAGTAATCTCCTTGATTATTTTAGAAAAACCCACAACCTCGCCTAATGCCTTGCACAGAGTAGACACTCAATAGACAATTCCTGAATGAATGAACGAGGATCTCCTTTCATTGAAAAAGGGAGGGAGGTGTCTCATTCTTCCCTGTGCAAATATTCCACAAAAGGAAAAGATTTTGGCATGTTTAACTTAGCTCTGGGGCTTCCCTAGTGGCACAGTGGTTGGCAGTCCACTTGCCATGCGGGGGAAACGGGTTCGAGCCCTGCTCTGGGAGGATCCCACACGCTGTGCAGCAACTGGGCCCATGCGGTGCAGCTGCTGAGGCCCGCGTGCCTGGAGCCTGTGCTCCGCAACAGGAGAGGCCACCGCAATGAGAGGCCCGGGCACTGCAGCGAGGAGTGGCTCCTGCTCTCTGCAACTAGAGAGAGCCCACGCACAGCGGCAAAGACCCAACACAGCCAAAAATAAATAATTAATTCTTTTAAAAAGAGAGAGAAAAGAATCAAAATAAAGTAAAATAAAATTTAGCTCTGAATAGAGACCAAGTAGGAGAGAAGTCAAAGAAAATAAAAAGGGGGGAAAATAATAAATAGCTACAGATGTGCTATTACATTACATTAAGAATGGAAGTAGGGCTTCCCTGGTGGCGCAGTGGTTGGGAGTCCGCCTGCCGATGCAGGGGACACGGGTTCGTGCCCCGGTCTGGGAGGATCCCACATGCCGCGGAGCGGCTTGGCCCGTGAGCCATGGCCGCTGAGCCCGCGCATCCGGAGCCTGTGCTCCGCAACGGGAGAAGCCACAGCGGTGAGAGGCCCGCGTACCGCAAAAAAAAGAAAAAGAAAAAAGAATGGAAGTAGACAAATCACACATGCAGAAAAAAATGTTTGAAGACAAATGATGGAAAATGTATTATGAGCTTTATTGCTACAAGGTCATTTCCATATAGTACACATTTCCATCTATTTCCTTAATTCAACATCTAATTACCAAAGCCAATTCAAGGCAAACAGAAAAGTACAATGGACCACACACAAAAGAACTGACTCAAGAGGCTAATATTAATTTAATTTCCCAATTTTCCTCCCTAGCAGCTTTCCTAGTGTTTGCAAGGTTACTTTGACACAGTTTCTGTTGGCTCTGGAATTGAAATACAGTGTTGGTGTAACTGCTTTTCTAATAATAGCAATGGTCACTACAATTTTTCTAAGCAGTTCCTATCCTTTCCACATTTTTGGAGTTTGCTAATTCTTGGAAACACAATGTATAAATTTAATACATTTGAAAGCTATATTAAGGTTAGCCAAATTCAATTTCCCTTAATTCTAAAATTCAAGAAGTAGAGCATCCATGCAGGCTGAGAAAAGATTACCCTGTAACTTTTCCACACCAATACTGGATGCAACCTTTCTTAAAGACATTTAGATTTAGCTGTAGGTGTCTAGCATGCCAGTACTGTCTCTACTGTGAGGACAACAGCTTTATTAAGATAGATGCATTTCACATACTTTACAATTCACCATTTAAAGTATACAATTCAGTGGTGTTTAGTATATTCACAAGGTTGTGCCACCATCACCAGGATCTAATTTTAGAACATTTTTGTCTCCCCTAAAAGAAACCATTAACAGCTAATTCTCATTCCTCCCAACACCTACCAGCCCCTGGTAACCACTAATCTACTTTCAATCTCTATGGATATGCCTGTTCTGGACTTTTTTTTTTTTTTTTTTTACATCTTTATTGGAGTATAATTGCTTTACAATGGTGTGTTAGTTTCTGCTTTATAACAAAGTGAATTAGTTATACATATACATATGTTCCCATATCTCTTCCCTCTGGACATTTCATATAAATGGAATCATATAACACATGACCTCTGGGGGTCTGGCTTCTTTCACTTAGCATGTTTTCAATGTTCATCTGTGTTGTAGCATGTATCGGTACTTCCTTTTTATTGACAAACAATATTCTATTGTAGGGATATACCATATTTTGTTTATCCACTTCTCAGTTGATAGACATTTGGGTTGTTTCCAATTATTGTGTACAAGTTTTTGTGTGGACATATGCTTTCATTTCACTTGGGCATATATACCTATGAGTTGTATTGCTGGATCATATGGTAACTCTCTATATATTTAACTTTTTGAGGAACTGCCAGACTGTTTTCCAAAGTGGCTGTCCCATCTTATATTCTCACCAATCATATACGAGGGTTCCAGTTTCTCCACACCCTCACAAGGCTTGTATTATCTACTTTTTTTTATTATAGCTATCCTAGGGAGTGTAAAGCAGTATCTCATTCTGGTTTTTTTTTTTAATACTTTTTGTTTGTTTGTTTGTTTGTTTGTTTTTGCCGTACACGGGCCTCTCACTGTTGCGGCCTCTCCCACTGCAGAGCACAGGCTCCGGACACGCAGGCTCAGCGGCCATGGCTCACGGGTCCAGCCGCTCCGCAGCATGTGGGATCCTCCCGGACCGGGGCACGAACCCGTGTCCCCTGCCTCGGCAGGCGGACTCTCAACCACTGCGCCACCAGGGAAGCCCCTCTCATTCTGGTTTTGATTTGATTTTAATTTCCGTAAGAACTAATGATATCGAGCACTTTTTCATGTGCTTATTGGCCATCTGTATATCTTATTTGGAGAAATGTGTGTTAAAATCCTTTACCCATTTTTTATTAGGTTGGCTTTTTATTATTGAGTTGTAAGAGTTTTTATATATTCTGGATGCAAGTCCCTTATTAGTTAAACGATTTGCAAATATTCTCCTCCATTATGTGGACAGTCTTTTCACTTTCTTGATGGTATCATTTGCACCACAAAAGTTTCTTACTTTAATAAAGTCTAATGTATCTATTTTTTATTTTGTCATTTATGATTTTGGTGTCATATCTATGCTAGTTTTTATTATAGCTGTATCCCTAGAAATCCACTGTTAAAGCACTTCGTATTTCTTGAAGGAAAGGTAGCACGCATTATTGCTATTACCTGTAGATAAAAAACTTGGGTCACTTAAAAAACCAAATTACAATAGTGCAACCAACAGGGAAACCCTCCTAAAAATGGCTGAGATATGCTATCAGCTACCTCTTAATAATCCATAGAAATGAGAGAAAGAACCCATATAACTGAAATCCACAGATGATATGCAATATTTATTTTAGATACAGTTTTAACCTCCTTCACCAGAACCCTGACCAGAGTTGCTAAGAAGTAGATGACTCATTGAATTTTTATTTCTTCTCCCTGAATTTGTACCACTATCTGGTAGAGAGTTCCACAAGCCTTAAAGTAGCCCAAAGAAGAAAGGCAAATGAAAGTATAAGCTGCCTGAATAAATCTCAACTTGGACAGTGGACTCCTAAAAAATAGAGCCCCCTTATTGAATAGAGGACTGGCTCTGCTCCTTCATTCCATATCCTAGCCATTGGAAAGTCACTGTAAAAGCCTTTGTAAATAATGTATTCATAAATAATGTATTTGTTGAGATGCAGAAATGGAAAGTGACAGAATCAAACTAACTAATTTATCAACTAAATAATCAATGAGGCAAAGAAAAAATACGATACACAGACATTAGTCTTATATCACATTGTTAGAAGCAATAGGTAGGACTATGTCTTTCCTTCCTCCCATCTCTGCATTTACAAATTTTTCAGTCATCCAACAAATGTTATTTAATACCTACTATGTGCTAAAGGTACACAAATTAATAATACATAAACTCTGCCTTAGTGGAGTCTGCAATTATCTAAGACCAAGTCAAACTACTATTTCCTTCGTGAGCCCTTCAATTTGGAGTAACCTTTTCCACTAATCATCTTGGATAGCACTTTATCTACACCTTTATTGGAAAGTTACAACCCTCTACTTTATAGTATATTTGTTTATAAACATGTCTCCAGCACTCAACTATAAACTCTTTGTGGGCAGGATCTGTGTACAAGTCACCTTCCTGATCACCATATCATCCTGTACATGAACACACAATCAATTTTAGTTGAGTGAATGGAGTTTTTAAAATATCAAATTTAGAAACACCAGTAGAAGATTAATATAAAGCATAACCTTCACAAAAAATTACATCCATGAATTGTTAATGCCGAAGCTTATTACTTTAGTCTGGAATACGAGCTATTCTAGTTTCCATATAAATGGTTTCTTCTCAACTTCAGCAGACTGCCAAAAAGGGGGTGGTTACATTTTTAGAATTTTTCAGCTCAAGTGAAAGAAAAAAACGCTAGAAACAAAAAATTATGGGAAAGTTATACTTGAGGGGTATCTGATGAATAAAGAGTATTTTCCTTTAAGAAAAACTTTCCCCAAATTTACGCCAAATGGGCAATAGATAAACTGACAAAGCAAACAATTAGATCCTAAATTGATGATTTCTTAATTGACCCTGAAATTCAGAGTGTTCTTTAACATTTCCTTATCTTTCATCTCCTAATTAGTTTATATATTCAGCTACATTTTTAAAAGAACATTTAAATAATTTAAAACATTTTTAGAACAGTTTTAGAGATACAGAAATTTGCAAAGATAGTACGTTTATCCCATACGCAGTTTCTTCTCCTATTAAAACATTTTACATTAGTATGGCACATTTGTCACAATTAATGAACTAATATTGATATATTATTTTTAACCAAAATCTATACTTTATTCATATTTTCTTAGTGTTAACTTAATGTCCTTTTTCTGTTCCAGAACCCCATCTGAGGAACCATTTTACATTTTGTAGTCATGTCTCCTTAAGCTTCTCCTGGTTGTGACTGTTTTTCAGATTTTCCTTGTTTTTTATGATCTTGCCAGTTTTGAAGAATATAAGTCAGGCATTTTGCAGAATGTCTCTCAATTGGGATTTGTCTAAAGTCTTCCTCATGATCATACTGGGGTTATGGGTTTGGGAGAGGAAAACCACAGAGGTAAAGTGCTATTCTCATCGTATCATATCAAGGGTATGTGTTATGAACAATACCTTCACTGTGGATATTAACCTTTATCACCTGGCAAAGGTAGTGTTTGTCAGGGTTCTACATTGTAAAGTTTCTCTTTCCCTCCTCTCTTTTCCATGCTGTATGATTTGGAAGGAAGTCACTATGTACAGCACATGCTTAAGGAGTAGAGACTTATGCTCCACCTTCTTGACAGCAAAGTAGCTACATAAATTACTTGGGTTCTCCTGTATGGGAGATTTGTCTTTTTTTTTTTTTCTTTGTGGTATGCGGGTCTCTCACTGTTGTGGCCTCTCCTGTTGTGGAGCACAGGCTCCGGACGCGCAGGCTCAGCGGCCATGGCTCACGGGCCCAGCTGCTCTGCGGCATGTGGGATCTTCCCGAACCGGGGCACGAACCCGCGTCCCCTGCATCAGCAGGAGGACTCTCAACCACTGTGCCACCAGGGAAGCCCGGGAGATTTGTCTTTTCATCACCATTTATTTATTACAGATTTTTCTATTTTCTCCCATTTATTAATTTATTCATTTATTTGTATCAGTACAGACTCATGTATATTTATTTCATACTTTGGGTTATGATACAACACTACTTTATTTTGTTGCTCAAACTGTTGTAGCTTTGACCATTAGGAACTCGTTCAGTTGGCTAGTGTGTCCCTTTAACATATCCCACCATATGAGTTTCTTTTGAGCACTTCCTTACTCTCTGGCACTAAAAGATGCTCTACGCTCATCTTGTATATTTCCTGCCCCAGTCCTGGAATCAGCCATTTCTCCAAGGATCTTGGGTTCCTTTTACTGGAGAAAGGTATTAGCATCCAAAAAAACTGTGTGCTAGCTCTCTACTTGTTGCTACTTGAGTGTCATTGCTTCTACAGCCACTTCTTTTTATACAATATTTCTCTCCATTTCCAGAATCAAAATGTTGTTCAGGCCACCCTGTGATAGAGCCTAGGAAGGATATTAGAGACCAGTAAGCCTTCTACTCTGATCTCTGGGAAGCCCCACTCTCATGGATCAGTTTCCATTTCAACAAAAGACATTGTTTCCATTTCTTACAAAGAGTGAACAATTAGACTCCATTCAATACTTATCTAGTGGTATACTTCTCTGCCTCTTACAGAATCATAGAATGTTAGGGCCAGAAAAGGCTTTAGAGGATATCAAATTCATTTGTTCACTCATTCATAAACACACACTGAGGGCCTACTATGTGCTGGGTACAATCCTAGATGATACGGATGTAACAGTACACAAAACCAGACACAGTCCCTGATATCATGAATCTCATCGTCTTGTGAGAATGATGAATATTAATTTTAAAATATCACAGCAATGCAAGTGTGCTATGTGCATAAGAAGAGGTAAAAGACAGCATGAGAGAGTACTGCAGGGAGTCTAGATCTGTTGTGGATTAGGATTCAGGGAGCTAAAATCAGGTAGAGTAGCAGGTAACTAGGTAAAAGGCAGAAGGAAGACAATTCCAAACAAAGGGAAAACATGTGCAATGGGCAGTGGCTGGAGGGAACATGGTGTATTAAAAAGCTCAGAGAAGGGAGCTCAGGAACCTGGCAAAAGATGAGGATGGAAGGGAAGCAGGGACTAGAACACAAGTCCTTGCCAAATAAAGATTTTGCCTCTATTTTAAGAGGAATGGGAAGTTCCTGAAGTAAAACTCATTGAGGTTTTAAGCAGGGTGGAAGTAGGTAGAGACATCTTGAGATTTGTGTTTTGTAAAGATCATTCTGGATGTTGTGTGGAGAATGGATTACGGGTGGGCGAAAAGCTCCAGTATGAGGTGACCAATCATGAAGCTACTGGAGCAGGATAAAGAGATGATGCTGGAGAGCTTGGACTGGAGTGGTGGCAGTGGAGATGCAGAGAAGTGGGCAGATTTGAGGACTACATAGGAGGCAAAGTTGAGGGAACTCTGACATTTTGGGTATGAGGCAAGAGAAAGAACAGTTTAAGGGCAAGAACTGAGTTTCTGGTTTTGCACAATTGGATGGTGGATGGCAATGTCGTTCACTAATAAGGAAAACATTGGAAGAGAACCAAGTTTGACAGGGAGGCCATGAGTTCAGTTTTGGATCTGTTAAATGTGAGGTATTCATGAGACATCCAAATGGTGAGGCCAAAAATATCACTGGATTAAAAAAATCTAGAGCTCAGGGTTAGTGATAAAAATTTGATATAGTTAGGTGATAACTGAAGCCATGAACACAGACAAAATAGCGTAAGAAAGGATACAGAATGGAAGAGAAGTGGCACTGGAGAAGTCAAGTTACCCACAAAATGAGATTAATAATAATTCCTATTTCACAAAGTTGTAGTCAGGATTAAATGTCATCACATATGTGAAAGCAAGTGGCAAACTGTAAGCAACAACTATGTTAGTTACTACTATTAAAATTGTGCGTTTTATAAAAAACACTCCAATGGGATATGTGTACGGTTGTTTACCTTCTTGTGCTCAACCACTTAACAGAACATAATGTGTATACCATTACTCATTATTTGAAAAACACAAAATCTCTAGTAGTTACAGTAAAGGACTAACAGCTATTAATGATATGAAGAACAAGATAGGCTTAATGTTATCTCATTTTCCCACTTATTGGCCCATAGGTGGAAAACGAGGCACTCAGAGAAGAAAGAATTAAGGTGCAGGAACAGCCAACATCCTGGCCTCCATCCTATTACCTTCCCTGCAATTGTGTGCTCTCCAAAGCCATTTGGAACCACAAAAATCTGAAACAGTGTAACTTGGAAAAATCTGCCAGATTTTACCAAGACTCTCTTCAAATACACATTAACTAATTAAACATAAGTGACAAAGTAACATCTTCATTACAGAAACTGATTTGAATGAATGAGGAAACATTTAATACAAAGAATTATTTCTTTAATAGATTGTGACCATCAGCTAAATGCTATTTTCACAGGGGTGTCCTCCAGAAAATGAAATTAGCTTCTTTATAGAGAACTGGATATATTTTAAAAAATTAGATTCTACCCATGTTTTAAACAGATGCAAACTCTTTAGGATACACTTTTAATATGTCAGTTTTCATAATGGTAATCCCAGAATCACAAACGTGAAAGGTACACAAGGATCTGCCTCCAAAAATGTTGAGCTGTCTCCTAAGATTTCACAGTTTGTGAACTGCCCCAGGCACCTGGCCATGGGGGTCTGAAATTCAGCCCACGTTCCTCTCATAAAGTCTTGTGACCAGGAACAGGGTTAGGATAGCTTGGATAAAGACAGGGGATCGGGGGTGGATTTTATTTTGTTTGGCCCAGAATTGGCGACGTTGGCACCAATATGTTATAGTAGCACTGCATAAGGATCATACAAGAACAACTGTTTGAACTCCAGACAAACACTGGACTCTTTTAAGATCTGATTTGGGTTTATATGTGGGCTTGAAAGGAAGCTTATGACAAAAGCAACCATTAAAATGCTTTTATTAAACTATTAATACTATCCTCAGCTACAAAGATGGTTTGATTTTCTTGTTGAAGCCCTTCACCTGACACTACATTGTCAGTGTGAAGTCATTACGTAAACTCTAAGCTTTAATACCAAACGTATTTGGAAACATTAAAAGTAAATAAAAACTCAGGTACCTTTAAATTTACCAAGTACAGTGGTAAAAAGAAAAAAAAAACACCAAATAGTAAAAATAATTCTGTAGAAGCTTTTCAGGAAAAGAAGTACAGAACATACTTATAGTAGATGTGGTACTTTGTGGTACAAAGCAAGTATGGAACAACCACCTGACTGAAAACCTCAGTTCAAAAGCTTGGATCTGAAGCTGTGGTTTGGCCTTAAGTCACTCAACCTCTTTCAGCCTCAGTTTCTTCACTTATACGAAGTGGATTGAACTAAATTATATCTAGAGCCTCCTCCAGCTCTGACATTCTCTAATTCTACAAATGCCATTGTTACAAATCCCCTTTTCTTTGTGTGATCTTCATTTTCTATATACCACAGTTATCATTTAACCACTGTTTTTGCCCTTCTTGTTCTGGTATTTCTTACCATTTGTCCCCACAATGAAATAACCTCCTCTCTTATTCATTAACTAATATATGATCCTCTCTCATCTTCAAACCTTTTCAAACTCACTAAATTTTTCATTAGCAATTATTCACTGAAAAGCTTAAAGACTCAATCATCTCTTTGTCCACTGTCCAGATTCTGCTGGACAGCTTAGCCTAAATAAACCAATACTCCAACCCATGTTTGGACAGTCAACAAGCATTCATAATTCTAGGCAGTGGGAGGATTTACAAACAGTAAAGGACATTCAAATTAGCATAGAATCAAACTAGGAGAGAATAATTCTGAAGTGATATATAAATGAGAGAGAGTAGGGTAAATACAGGGAAAGCAAACTTTAAGAGGTCGGAGCAGGAGAAATCTCAATATAGGCTGGAGAAGAATAAGAATTTAACTGGCAGAGGAAATCTCTCCATGTGTGGCAAACAATACAGAAACCTAGGTACTGAGCAATTGTAATTATGAAAAGCCTTTCCAGATGTTCTCTTTATTGTAGAGAAGAGAGGTGGTCGAGAGAACAAGTTTCCTAACTCAAGGTTTTCGTTACAGGTTTCTAAATATTCAGTACTCTGAAGAGTCTCAACCATGACAATGTGAAAAACTATCTTGTTAGAACAAAGACTGTTACTGTCAATCTAAATAAATCCTTCAGATATATTAGCTCA
Source organism: Lipotes vexillifer (assembly GCF_000442215.2). Classification (NCBI taxonomy): domain Eukaryota; kingdom Metazoa; phylum Chordata; class Mammalia; order Artiodactyla; family Lipotidae; genus Lipotes; species Lipotes vexillifer. The sequence goes on along the minus strand of NW_006795213.1, from coordinate 538,609 downwards.
TAAATGACTTCAGAAACCTAGGCTAGGAAGGATACTATCTTGCCGAGACATTAAACATAGCTTCTGCACCTCCTCAATTCCCCATTATTTCATTGTCCCTGAAGCCAACCAGGGACACCGTGGGTGAGGGGGTGATCCCCCATATTGATGGCTAATTAGCCATATGCCCTGAGTTTCCGGATTCTCCTGTTACTTCCAAACTTGGGTAAAATCGTACACCAGGGCATGGAATCTGGCTTTCCAAGTGACCACTGGTGAAGCAGGATGACACAACTCAGAACTATGAATTAACTCACCACAGGGTGATGTTTGATAATCGGGAACAGCAGGCAGAAAGGGTCCAGGCAGATACATTTCCTCTCCCTCCCTGCTCCCATGAACTGTTCATCTACCCTATCTGGAGACACCACATGAGGTCAAGTATATGCACTTGCTGAACAACCAGCTTAATCCCTTTGAGGATCATCATGACACAGTCACGGCAATCCAATCACTTTACTTTGTTTCTCATAGCTTCTTACTTCTCATCTCTTTCCCCTTACTCTCAGTGTTCTGCGATTGTACCTCCAAATAAATTTTCATTTAATTCCTGCCCTCAGGCTCTGGTTTCTAGAGAACCCAGGCTAAAACAGCAATCAGGCCAAAAAGAAGTAAAGGAAAGAATCTTGGATTAGTAATTGAGATACACTGGTTCTAATCTTGCTATGACTGGCTCTTTTAATTGGCTATTTGACCTTCTGGGATCTGTAACATTCTGAGATCTGTGAAATGGGATAGGAGTTAGAGAAAGAGAGATAAAGCCAAATGACTGCTGGGTTGCTTCCAGCTCCAATGCTTTATGATCCTTAGGAATTATACAATCCAAAGCCTCACATAACCCATGAGAAGATGGGTCAGTGTGAAAACCATGGAGTCCTATTATATTCCAATTCATTTGATCACAGCAATAGTTTGGAACAGCCTTATGAAATATAACTTTAACTGAATCTTGTGCAAAATTCTCTTAGCTCTGAAACAGGGCCATTTTCAATACCATCAGCAGCCAGTGTTATTTGATGTGTGACAGTATATTTTGCAACTTAACCAAATATCACAAATCCAATAAAAGTAGGCCACAGAAGGAGTTATGAGAGTTATAAGGCCACATCTGTTCTGTAGAAAGTTATAAATATAAGAGTATTTTTAAAAATCAGTAGTATCAAGTGAAAAAGGTCAGTCACAAAAGACCACGTATTGTATGATTCCATTTATATGAAATGTCCAGCAAAGGCAAATCTATAGAGATAGAAAGTAGATTCATGATTGCCTGGGACTGGAAGTTGGGGAAATGGAGACTGATAATGGGCAGGGGATTTCTTTTGGGGATGATGAAAATATCCTAAAATTAGTTTATGGGGATGGTTGCGCAACTCTGTGAACATACTAAAAAACACTGAATTATATACTTTAAATGTGTGAATTGTATAATATGTGAATTATACCTCAATAAAGTTATTTTAAAAGTGCTGGGCCTATTTTATTGTGGGGAGTGAACCGGCTCAGAGACAAAAAAAAATGTGTGAAGAACAAATGAGCATTTATTCCTAAGGACAGAGAATTGTAAAGAACTTATTTATATCTTTAAAAAGGCTGTAGAAGAGGACTTACATAGTAATTTTATCTGGTTTCTGTTTGACACTAAATTCCCCTAAGCAGCAAAGAGCCAGACTCTTTGGGGACAGACTATCAGAAGAACTTAGGAATTTGGGCAACTGGCAGAGGAGATTCAGTGTGACCAAGTGCAAAATGACACAAATGGGAGAGGCCTTCAACTAGCATCAGTCACAAACTACAAAAGGGATCTGGGAGAGACAGTGGGTTATTCAATTCAACAGAACATTTTTGGGACAACTATTATATTCAAGGTACTGTTTTAAGAGCAGTAGTAAAGAAGGAAATTCAAAAATGACACCAGTATATACCCACTCCCTCCTCTACTTCAAACAGCCCCTAACATGGTAAGAGATAACATGCATACTGAGAGGCCAGGTGAATAAATGCTATGATAGAGTCTGAACAGGTACTAGGAAGGTTAAGGAAGACTTCATGGAAGAGCTGGCCTTTTCTCTGGGCCTCAAACATTTGAGAATATCAATTCAATATGCTGCCGTACCATGGAAAACTAAACCAATAATGGGATCCATTCAAGAAGAGTAAGAAATATAAACACTAAATTAGTCTACCTTATGTAAACAAGAAATACACTCTAGGATGACTATACTTCACAAGAGGTAGAATAAAACGTCATTTATATAGAGACAAGTCTCGACAAGTCCTTGGCTTCAAATTCAGAAGCACCCTTTTTCTTAAAGTATTTGACGTTCAGAGTCAGCCCCTGAACACTTGGCTACAAAAACAGCCCAAAGTGTTAAAGAGCTGCAGACTGATCAGATGGCTATTTGTAGGAAAAGCCTTCCTCAGGTTTGCTGATAATGTCCATGAGCACAAAGGAGAAGAGAAAGGATAGAAAAAGATAAGAAGGAAAGGGGAGAGAGCTGTCAGACAGCAACAGAGACCGGAAGCAGAGCAGAGATTACAAACAATGACAGGGTAGGCGGCAAGGCTGCAAGTGGCAGACACTGGCACAGAAGAAAACCAGTTACAAAAGAGGCAGAAAAGAAACTCATTCTACAGTCTAAACCAACAATGAGTTACCAGCTCACCAACAGCCCTGGAAGGCAGGGGAGAAACAGAAAGCAAAAGGTGCCTAAGGACACGCACATCCACCCAGAAGCCTGCCAGCCAAGGCAGTTCAAGGGCCCCTGGGGAGAAGGGGCTGTCCACGGTGCAGAGCTACATAGCTGCAAACTACATCAATCAGCTCCATGTCCCCACGCCATATATATGCACAGCACAAAATACTAACATTCCTAAACATGACCCTGAGTCAAGAAGAGATCAAGTCAAGATAAACATTCTCTGTTTAGGGTCTTCCCTGGTGATCCAGTGGGTAAGATTCCAAGCTTCCACTGCAGGGGGCACAGATTCTATCCCTGGTTGGGGAACTAAGATCCCACATGCCTTGTGCCAAAAAAAAAAAAAAAAAAAAATTCTCTGTTTTCAAGAGGCACCTCTTCAGAAATAGACACAGAGATGCAGAGAACAAACGTATGCACACCAAAGGGGAAACGGGTAGTGGGATGAATTGGGAGATTGGGATTGACATATATACACTAATATGTATTAAACAGATAATGAGAACTTGCTATATAGCACAGGGAACTCCACTCAGCTGTACAGTAGAAACTAATACAACACTGTAAAACAACTATACCCCAATAATAATAATAATAATAATAAAGGCACCTCTTAAAACAATTTCATTCAAAATTAAAGTAAAAAATTGGGAACATAAATCATCAAATCCTCAACTATATGGAAAACTTATTTTTTTAGTCCTCAAATGGCTTATTCCCTAATGACTTCACACAATAGAAATTTCATTCCATAACGGGATAAGAAGACAGAAATGACAATTCTATAAGGGCAATCTAAAAGAAGACAAGGTCAGAAGCCATTTAATTACATAAAATAAGAAAAAAAATCCCTGTCATACTAACTTAGTCTCCAAATCTGAATCTAAGAATACTTGGCTTAAGGGCCTGCGCTCTAGAGAGTAAATGAGACAGGACCCTATGTGAAAACATTTTAAATCCCTTTAAAAATATAAGCTCAATGAAGGAAGGAACTATTTGATGATTCTCTCTCTATCATCCATAGCCCTTGGACATAATGTCTCACAAGCAATATAACTTTCCAACCTGCCACATTCTTCCCTGCATTTCACAACTGAAACTTTCACTATGTACTAGCTGCTGCTTTTGATTAGGTCAGAAGAGTACAACAGCATCCTCCCACATTTTTCAGCTCTTGACACAAAGATACAACAATGGGGAAATCCTACATCTTTCACCTCTCTACTCCATGTGCTTTAAAAATGTGATTTTATCATTATGCTTTCTTTTCTCTCAACTCCCACAACCCAGACATGCCAGCTTCTCTCAATATCATAGTTATTAACTCTGAATCCCTCCCAGTCAAACTCTAGGGGCAGATTTTTTGGAGAGGTTTCAAGAAGCATTTGGGAGAGATCATCGTATCAGTCTGGGATCAAAGAAGGCAAACTGTAATGCCCATGGATACTCCCAGAGGCTCAGTCCTAAGGAAAAGTTGTGGGGTAATCCCAGGGTTGACCAAGATAAAAAGCAGTAAAGGAGGCGGAGTCAAGATGGCGGTGTGGGAAGATGTGGAGTTAACGTCTCCCCACAACTAGGGCCCCTGCCGGCCGCTGGTGGGGGACTCTGACACCCAAGGAGACAGGAGGAACCCAAAAGTGAACCGGTGGCTTGTGGGATCTTGGTTCCCGAGCCCAGGGCTGGGCCAAAGCTCCTGCTGTGGGAGCTCTGAGTCCAAACCACTGGACTAACAGAGAACCTCAGACCCCAGGGAATATTCTTCGGAGTGAGGTCTCACAGAGTTCCTCATCTCAGCACCAAGACTCAGCTCTACAGAGCAGCCTACAAACCCCAGTGTTGGAAGCCTCAGGTCAAACAACCAGTAAGACAGGAACACATTCCCACTCGTTAAAAAAAAAAAGAGATGGCAAAAAAATATGTCACAGATGAAGGAGCAAGATAAAAACTTATAAGACCAAATAAATGAAGAGGAAACTGGCAATCTACCTGAAAAAGAATTCAGAGTAATGATAGTAAAGATGATCCAGAATCTTGGAAATAGAATGGAGGCACGGATTGAGAAAACATAAGAAATGCTTAACAAAGATTTAGAAGAACTAAAGAATAAGCAGAGATGAACAACACAATAACTGCAATGAAAAATACACTAGAAGGAATCAATAACAGAATAACTGAGGCAGAAAAACCAATAAGTGAGCTGGAAGACAAAATGGCGGAAATAACTGCTGAGGAACAGATAAAGAAAAAAGAATGAAAATAATTGAAGACAATCTCAGAGACCTCTGGGACAGCACTAAATGTACCAACATTCGAATTATAGGGGTCCCAGAAGAAGAAGAGAAAAAGAAAGGGTCTGAGAAAATATTTGAAGAGATTACAGTTGAAAACTTCCCTAACGTGGGAAAGGAAATAGTCACCCAAGTCCAGGAAGCACAGAGAGTCCCATACAGGATAAACCCTAGGAAAAAAACACCAGGCACATATTGATCAAACTAACAAAAATTAAATTCAAAGAAAAAATATTACAAGCAGCAAGGGAAAATCAAAAACTAACATACAAAGGAATCCCCATAAGGTTATCAGCTGATTTTTCGGCAGAAACTCTGCAGACCAGAAGGAAATGGCAGAATATACTTAAAGTGATGAAAGAGAAAAACCTACAACCAAGACTATTCTCCCCAGCAAGGATCTCATTCAGATTTGATGGAGAAGTCAAAAAGCTTTTCAGACAAGCAAAAGCTAAGAGAATTCAGCACCACCAAACCAGCTTTACAACAAATGCTAAAGAAACTTCTCTAAGAGGGAAACACAAAAGAATAAAAAGTCCCAGAAAAACAAACCCAAAACAATTAAGAAAATGGTAGTAGGAACATACATATCAATAATAACGTTGAATATAAATGGATTAAATGCCCCAACCAAAAGACACAGACTGGCTAAATGGATACAGAAACAAGACCAATATATATGCTATCTACAAGAGACTCACTTCAGATCTAGGGTCACATACAGACTGAAAGTGAAGGGATGGAAAAAGATATTCCATGCAAATGGAAATCAAAAGAAAGCTGGAACAGCAATACTCATATCAGATAAAATAGACTTTAAAATAAAGACTATTACAAGAGATAAGGAGGGACACTACATAATGATCAAAGGATCAATCCAAGAAGAAGATATAGTAGTTTTAAATATTTATGCACCCAACACAGGAGCACCTCAATACATAAGGCAAATGCTAACAACCATGAAAGGAGAAATCAACAGTAACACAATAATAGTGGTGGACTTTAACACCCCTCCTTCACCAATGGACAGATCATCCAAAATGAAAATAAATAAGGAAACACAAGCTTTAAATGACACAATAGACTGGATAGATATAACTGATATTTATAAAACATTCCACCCAAAAGTGGCAGAATACACTTTCTTCTCAAGTGCACATGGAACATTCTCCAGGATAGATCACATCTTGGGTCACAAATCAAGCCTTAGAAAATTTAAGAAAATTGAAATCGTATCAAGCATCTTTTCTGACCACAATGCTATGAGACTGGAAATCAAGTACAGGAAAAAAACTATAAAAAACACAAATACATGGAGGCTAAACAGTGTGCTACTAAATAACCAAGAGATCACTGAAGAAATCAAAGAAGAAATTAAAAAATACATAGATGCAAATGACAGTGAAAACACAATGACCCAAAACCTATGGGATGCAGCAAAAGCAGTTCTAAGAGGGAAGTTTATAGCAACACAATCTCACCTCAAGAAACAAGAAAAATCTCAAACAATCTAACCCTACACTTAAAACAACTAGAGAAAGAAGAAGAAAACCCAAAGTCAGTAGAAGGAAAGAAATCATAAAGATCAGAGCAGAAATAAATGAAATAGAAATGAAGAAAACAATAGCAAACATCAATAAAACTAAAACCTGGTTCTTTGAGAAGATAAAATTGATAAACACTTAGCCAGACTCATCAAGAAAAAAGGGAGAGGATGCAAATCATTATAAAAATTAGAAATGAAAAAGGGGAAATCACAACTGACACTGCAGAAATACAAAGGATTATAAGAGACTACTACAAACCACTCTACACCAATAAAATGGACAAGCACGAAGAAATGGACAGTTCTTGGAAGGGTACAATTTTCCAATACTGAATCAAGAAGAATCAGAAAATATAAACAGACCTATCACAAGTAATGAAATTGAAACTATAATTAAAAATCTTCCACAATCAAAGTCCAGGACCAGAAGGCTTCACAGGTGAATTCTATCAAACATTTAGAAAAGAGCTAACACCAATCCTTCTCAAACTCTTCCAAAAAATTGCAGAGGGAGAAACACTCCCAAATTCATTCTGCAAAACCACCATCACCCTGATACCAAAACCAGAAAAAGATATAACAACAACAAAATACTAGCAAACAGAATCCAACAGCACATTAAAAGGATCATACACCATAATCAAGTGGGATTTATCCAAGTGATGCAAGGATTCTTCAATATACACCAACCAATCAACATGATACACCACATTAACAAATTAAGGAATAAAAACCATATGACCATCTCAATAGATGCAGAAAGAGCTTTTGACAAAATTCAACACCCATTTATGATAAAAACTCTCCAGAAAGTGGGCAACATTTACCTCAACATAATAAAGGCCAATTATGACAAACCCACAGCAAGCATCATACTCAATGGTGAAAAACTGAAAGCATATCCACTAAGATCAGGAGCAAGACAAGGATGTCCACTCTCACCACTATTATTCAACATAGTTTTGGAAGTCCTAGCCATAGCAATCAGAGAAGAAAAAGAAATAAAAGGAATCCAAACTGGAAAAGAAGAAATAAAACTGTCACTGTTTGCCAATGACATGATACTATACATAGAAAATCCTAAAGATGCCACCAGAAAACTACCAGAACTAATCAATGAATTTGGTAAGGTTTCAGGATACAAAATTAATGCACAGATATCTCGGGTATTCCTATACACCAACAACGAAAAATCTGAAAGAGAAATTAAGGAAACACTCCCATTTACCACTGCAACAAAAAGATGGAAATACCTAGGAATAAACCTCCCTAAGGAGGTGAAAGACTTGTACTCAGAAAACTAGAACACTGATGAAAGAAATCAAAGATGACATAAACAAATGGAGAAATATACCGTGTTCTTGGATTGGAAGAATAAGGATTGTGAAAATGACTGTACTATCCAAAGCAATCTACAGATTCAATGCAATCCCTATCAAACTACCAATGGCATTCTTCACAGAGTTAGAATAAAAAATTTTACAATTTGTATGGAAACACAAAGACCCTGAATAACCAAAGCAATCTTGAGAAAGAAAAACGCAGTTGGAGGAGTCACACTCCCTGATGTCAAACTATACCACAAAGCCACAGTAATCAAGGCACTATGGTACTGGCACAAAAACAGAAATATAGATCAATGGTACAAGACAGAATGCCCAGAGATAAACCCACACACATACGGGCACCTAATTTACGACATAGGAGGCAAGAACATACAATGGAGAAAAGACAGCCTCTTCAATAAGTGGTGCTGGGAAAACTGGACAGCTACATATAAAAGAATGAAATTAGAACACTACCTAACACCATACACAAAAATAAACTCCTCTCAGGGTATATGCCCAGTAGTGGGATTGCTGGGTCATATGGTAGTTCTATTTGTAGTTTTTGTTTGTTTGTTTTTTTGCGGTACACGGGCCTCTCACCATTGTGGCCTCTCCCACTGTGGAGCACAGGTTCCAGACGCACAGGCTCAGCAGCCATGGCTCACGGGTCCAGCTGCTCCACGGCATGTGGGATCTTCCCGGACCGGGGCACGAACCCGTGTCCCCTGCATTGGCAGGCGGACTCTCAACCACTGCACCACCAGGGAAGCCCGGAAAAACACTCTTTGACATAAACCACAGCAAGATCTTTTTTGACCCACCTCCTAGAGTAATGGAAATAAAAACAAAAATAAACTAATGGGACTTAAATAAACTTCAAAGCTTTTGCACAGCAAAGGAAACCATAAACAAGACAAAAAGACAACCCTCAGCATGGGAGAAAACATTTGCAAATGAAACAACAAAGGATTAATCTCCAAAATATACAAACAGCTCATGGAGCTCAGTATCGAAAAAACAAACAATCCTGTTAAAAAATGGGCAGAAGACCTAAGTAGACATTTCACCAAGGAAGACATACAGATGGCCAAGAGGCACATGAAAAGATGCTCAACATCACTAATTATTAGAGAAATGCAAATCAAAACTACAATGAGGTATTACCTCACGCCAGTCAGAATGGCCATTATCAAAAAATCTAGAAACAATAAATGCTGGAAAGGGTGTGGTGAAAAGGGAACCCTCCTGCACCGTTGGTAGGAATGTAAACTGATACAACCACTATGTAAAACACTATGGAGGTTCCTTAAGAAACTAAAAATAGAACTACCATATGACACAGCAATCCCACTACTGGACATATACCGTGAGAAAACCATAATTCAAAAAGAGACATGTATCGCAACGTTTACTGCAGCACTATTTACAATAGCCAGGACATGGAACGAACCTAAATGTCCATCGACACATGAATGGCTAAAGAAGATGTGGCACATATATACAATGGAATATTACTCAGCCATAAAAAGAAATTGAGTTATTTGTAATGAGGTGGATGGACCTAGAGTCTGTCACACAGAGAAGTAAGTCAGAAAGAGAAAAACAAATACCATATGCTAACACATATATATGGAATCTAAAAAAAAGGTTCTGAAGAACCTAGGGGCAGGACAGGAATAATGACGATGTAGAGAATGGACTTGAGGACACAGGGAGGGGGAAGGGTAAACTCGGATGAAGTGAGAGAGTGGCATGGACATATATACACTACCAAATGTAAAACAGATAGCTAGTGGGAAGCAGCCGTATAGCACAGGGAGGTCAGCTCAGTGCTTTCTGACCACCTAGAGGGGTGGGATAGGGAGGGTGGCAGAGAGAGATGCAAGAGGGAGGAGATATGAGGATATATGTATATGTATAGCTGATTCACTTTGTTATAAAGCAGAAACTAACACACCACTGTAAAGCAGTTATACTCCAATAAAGATGTTAGAGAAAAAAAGAAGGGCTTCCCTGGTGGCGCAGTGGTTGAGAGTCTGCCTGCTGATGGAGGGAACACGGGTTTGTGCCCCGGTCCGGGAGGATCCCACATGTCGTGGAGCGGCTGGGCCCGTGAGCCATGGCTGCTGGGCCTGCACGTCCATAGCCTGTGCTCCACAACAGGAGAGGTCACAACAGTGAGAGGCCTGCGTACCCCAAAAAAACAAACAAAAAAATAAACAAAGAAGATGGCCTTAGGAAACTATTTTAGCAGATAATAAAAATAATTTGTCTGTAATATATGTTTTTCTGAAACACTTAAAATAACAAACAAACAAAAACAAAAAGAGATGTACCACAATGTTTATTGCAGCACTATTTACAATAGCCAGGATACGGAACCAACCTAAATGTCCATCGACTCACGAATGGATAAAGAAGATGTGGCACATATATACAATGGAATATTACTCAGCCATAAAGAAACAAAATTAGCAGATAATAAAAATAATTTGTCTGTAATATATGTTTTTCTGAAACACTTAAAATAACAAACAAACAAAAACAAAAAGAGATGTACCACAATGTTTATTGCAGCACTATTTACAATAGCCAGGATACGGAACCAACCTAAATGTCCATCGACTCACGAATGGATAAAGAAGATGTGGCACATATATACAATGGAATATTACTCAGCCATAAAAAGAAACAAAATTGAGTTATTTGTAGTGAGGTGGATGGACCTAGAGTCTGTCACACAGAGTGAAGTCAGAAAGAGAAAAACAAATAACGTATGCTAACACATATATATGGAATGTAAAAAAAAAAAAAAAAGGTATGAGGAACCTAGTTGTAGGGCAGGAATAAAGAGGCAGACATAGAAAATGGACTTGAGGACATGGGGTGGGAGGGCAAAGCTGGGGCAAAGTGACAGTAGCATCAACATATATGCACTACCGAATGTAAAATAATTGGCTGGTGGGAAGCAGCCACATAGCACAGGGAGATCAGCTCGGTGCTTTGCGAGGACCTAGAGGGTTGGGATAGGGAGGATGAGAGGGAGGCTCAAGAGGGAGGGGATAAGGTGACATGTGTATGCATATGGCTGATTCTCTTTGTTGTGCAACACAAACTAACATAGTATTGTGAAGCAATTATACTCCAATAAAGATCTATTTAAAAAAAAAACAGTAAAGGGTACCCATGGTCTGCCACTATTAGTCTGACCCTTTGGCTAGAGTGTTATCATTATGCACTGTACTTTAAAGTGTTTAAGACTTCGGCTAGGTCATAAATGTGTGATCATTCATCCTGGCCTGTCACCCAGTCCAGGTTACAGCTGTCAATCAGGGAATTCCATAGAGTTTGACATTTGAATCAGAGTATCTACTTTTCAAAAAGTATTTTTCACTGCAATAAAATAAACTTGGATAGGCTGGGACAGGTTTAGCAGGCTCTTTGCTTTGAACTTCCAGCCTCTCCCATGGTCTTGTCTAGTGGTGAGATACATTTCCCATATGTTGTTAAATCTGCACGATGACCAGCAATCATTTTCCACCACCATTTCCTGATACAAATAACTAACATTGCCCTTTCAAAGACATCATGCAAGGTGCCTGCTGGTAAAATGAAGTGTGCAAGAACACAAGTGGCTAGGCACAACTCATTCTTTCCTGTCTTGAGTGTTCATAGGAGAAGTATTTGATGCTGCTGTCCCCTGCCATCTACCTGATAAACCAGCCAATCATGTTGTAACCCATGCCATCCATGTGTTGTGAGATGCACAAAACTACCAGGCCTCCAGGGTCAGTGGGAAATATATTAAGTCACAGGTTAGATATACATGAAGAAAATACAACCTGAGTAGTCCTGCTGTAAAATATTTGAACAGTAGAGCATTCCTTCTACAGTGCTTTTGTCATTTATTTTACTGGTGTAAACAAAGACTGTATTTTATTGCTTGGTGATGCTTTTTAAATTTGTAATAAACCCTTTCAGCATCAATGAGCATTTAAAATGTGCATGCTTAATGAAAAATTAAGTCCCAAGTTCCTTTCTCAAGTAAGTGGATTATGAGCAAGTACCCTACACAAAGTATTTGTTGACATCTTCCATCTACCATAGGAGAGATAGAGATATCACCATCCATACTAAAACTGGAAGACATAATCCTTTTGAAGAAGTATTGGCATTTACATCAAAAGTTAGCTGCACATACAGAGGAGTCGAACAAATAAGTAAATGAGTGGTGGATGGTGGGAGCCAGTTTTCTTACTGTTAGAGAGGAAGCAAGGGAAGAAGGCCAGAATAAGCCATGTAGTACTGGGTTAGAGTTAAAGATGTTATTAGAGTCAAAGACATGAATATAAACTCATGTTCAGCTTAATATATGTATGAAGATAGATGCAGAAATAATTATAGATATGTGCTTTTATATGAGTTTGCACGGAGACATTTCCTGGCTCTGTCTGCTGAGAGAGACTAGAAGCAGTCACACTCTAGTAGCAGTGAGCACACCCAGATCTTGGTTTCTAAATACCATTCTACAATAAAAGAAATTAGGGTTCCTTGGATAAATGAATGATCCTAAGGCTGGGGGAAAATGCAAGATAAGCCTGGAGCAAACAGTAGTGCCACAAGGTAAGAAAGTACTAAAAAATAAAAAGGATGGGAGCATGTCAAAGGAATTTAGAGCCAACCTGAAAGAATGGCTAAAGCTGAAACAGTCTGAGCAATAAAATAAATAACAGTTTGGTTTACAACATACAGTAGAAAATAAATAAGCATGAGTTGATGCTGATATAAATAGATTATTGAGTAAATAAATGAATGGGGGAGAAAAGATAAATCTTCCTTTATAAAAGAACTCCTAATAATTTATGTAGATACTGCCGCTCCCACTGCAGGAGGTAGAGCTTAATTCTTCCCTCCTCTCTCTTGAGTGTGAGCTGGACTTAGTGACTTGCTTCCAAAGAAGTATAGCAAATAGTATGGTGGTAGGCTGGGGGTGGGGGGTATGAGTAACTGTACAGTGTAGAAATTGGGCAAACACTGCTTTGGCCAGGTGACAAGGTTTACATCACCAGTGATAAGTCATGCTGATAGCATGTATATCCCTTTATGTTATTTAATGAGAACACTTCATTTCTGGGGTTCTTCCCCCTCCCCAGCTTTACTGAGATATTACCGACATACAATATATGTAAGTTTAGGGTGTACGTTGCAAAGATTTATATATATATATATATATATATAATGAAATGATTACCATAATAAAGTTATGGTAATACATCCATCCCCTCACATAATTACTTGTGTGTGTGTGTGTGTGTGTGTGTGTGTGTGTGTGGTGATAACATTTAAGATCCACTCTCTTTAACAACTTTCAACTATATAATACAGTATTGTTAATTAGTCACCATGCTGTTCATTAAGTCCCCAGAACTTATTCATCTTATAGCTGGAAGTATGTATATTTTGACTAACATCTCCCTATTTCCCCCACACCCAAGCCCCTAGCAACCACCATTCTACTCTCTGAATTCAGCTTTTTTAGATTCCACATGTAAGTAAAAATGTACAGTATCTGTCTTTCTCTGACTTATTTCACTTAGTGTAATACTCTCCAGGGTACATCCATGTTGTCAGAAAAGGCACGATATTCTTTTAAATGACTGAATACATGTCTGGTATTCTTTTCTAAAACCATAACTCCTGCTCAATCATGAGAAAAACGTCAAACAAATCCAAACTGAGGGATATTTCACAAAATACCTGACCAATGCTCCTCAAAACTGTCAAGGTCAGTCAAGGAAAGGCTGAGCAACTGCCACAGACCAGAAGAAACTGAGGAGACAGGATGCTGTGTGGTACCCTGAATTGGATCCTTGGACAGAAAGAGAACGATAGTGGAAAAACAGGTAAAATCCAAACAATGTTTGGTAAGATAACAGTAATGTAGCAACAGTAGTTTCTTAATTTTGACAAATGTACCATGGAAATACAAGCTGTAAACAACAGGAAAAACTAGGTGAGGGATAAGTGAGAACTCTCTGTACTATTTTTGGAACTTTTCTGTAAATCTAAAATTATTCCAAAATTAAAAGTTCATTTTTAATACAATGTTATATGTAAATTATACCTCAACAAAAGTTAGTAGCGGACTTCCCTGGTGGCACAGTGGCTAAGAATCCGCCTGCCAATGCAGGGGACACGGGTTCGATCCCTGGTCCGGGAAGATCCCACATGCTGCAGAGTAACTAAGCCCGCGAGCCACAACTACTGAGCCCATGTGTCACAACTACTGAAACCTGCGTGCCTAGAGCCCATGCTCCACAACAGGAGAAGCCACCGCAATGAGAAGCTTGAGCACCACAACGAAGAGCAGCCCCCACTCACCGCAACTAGAGGAAGCCCGCGCACAGCAAAGAAGACCCAATGCAGCCAAAAAAAATTAATTTATAAAATAATAATAATAATGAAGTATATATAGTTCAATGAGTTTTGACTCACTGTGTACAATCATGTAAAAATCACCACAATTAAGACATATTCACATCACTCCAAAAAGTTCTCCTGTATCCTTTGCAGTCAATCCCCTCATCGCTCTCCAGCCCTGGCAACCACCGATGTGTTCTGTGTCCCTATGGTTTTGCCTCTTCTAGAATTTCACATAAATTGGATAGTACAGTATATAATATAATCCTTTGTTTCTGGCTTCTTTCATTTACCATAATGCTTTTGCAATTCATCCATTCTGTAGCCTGTATCAGAAGTTTCTGCCTTTGTACTGCTGAGTAGCATTCCATTATATGAATTTACTGCAGTTTACCTGCTGAAAAACATCTGGGCTATTTCCACTTTTGGGCTTTCATGATTAAAGCTGATATGCACATTTACATACAAGTCTTTATGTGTACATACGTTAGGAGTGGGACTGCAGGGTCACATTCTTAGTGTATGTTTACCTTTATAAGAAATGGCCGGGCTTCCCTGGTGGCGCGGTGGTTGAGAGACCGCCTGCCGATGCAGGGGACACGGGTTTGTGCCCCGGTCCGGGAAGATCCCACATGCCGCGGAGCGGCTGGGCCCGTGAGCCATGGCCGCTGAGCCTTCGCGTCCGGAGCCTGTGCTCCGCAACGGGAGGCCACAACAGTGAGAGAGGCCTGCGTGCCGCAAAAAAAAAAAAAGAAACGGCCAAACTGCTTTCCAAAGAGGGTGTATCATACTGCATCCCTGCCAGTAGTATACAATAACTCTACTTCCTCCAGATTCTCAACAACACTTGATATTATAAACCTTCAATTACAGTCATTCTAATGGGTGTGTATTGCTATGCCATTGTGGTTTTAATGTGCATTTGCCTGATGACTAACAGTGTTGAGGTTCTTTTCAAGTGGTTATTGACCATTTATATATTTCCACTGGTGAAGTGTTTAAATCTTCTGCATATTTTAAAAACTGAGTTTATTGTCTTAATGATTTTTGATATTTATATATTCTGGACATAAGTCCTTTATGAACCTATTCTAGGTTCTCTGCACTTCCATATGATTTTTAGCATCAGTTTGTCAGTTTCTTTTTAAAAAAGCCACCTAGGAAGAGTCTGTATACGACTGTAAAATTTATTAGTTTATCTATCTAGGACTAGAGTTTATTTTTTATTTTTTTATTTTTTGCGGTACGCAGGCCTCTCACTGTTGTGGCCTCTCCCGTTGCGGAACATAGGCTTCAGATGCGCAGGCTCAGCGGCCATGGCTCACGGGACCAGCCGCTCCGCGGCATGTGCGATCTTCCCGGACCGGGGCACGAACCCGTGTCCCCTGCATCGGCAGGCGGACTCTCAACCATTTCGCCACCAGGGAAGACCTAGGACTAGAGTTTTTGTTTGTTTGTTTTGGTTTCAAGGTTTTTAACTATCAGCTGACTTCCTTTAAAAGATATGGGGCTACTCCAGTTATCTGTTTCTTCCTGAGTGAGCTTTGGTTGTGTCTTTCAAGAAATTTGTCATCTCATCTAAGCTGTCAAACTTACTGGCATGAATTTATTCATGTACTTATATATTTTAATATAAAAACAAAAGTGAAAATATTCTCCATTTAATAGAATTTGTTCTGAGTTTATCAAGTACCTCTGCATCTTAGAGGAAGTAATGTTTTCAATTAATAATATTATGGTTTACACAGAAGAGTCAATAAGGTCATATTTATGAGCCATAAAATGTAACTGTGAAGACAACTGAGCAATTTTGTAAGAATACTAAAAACAGTAAGTTCATTTCGACATATATAATTCAGAAAAAGACCAGTGACATGCTAATAGATACAGACATAGTTAAGAAAATGATTAGAGTATGTGAGTATGCCAAGAATAACTGTTCTGATTGTTTTTTTTGCAAGTTCGGAAAATCAATATACAGTTTTTAAAAATTTTTGTTTTTTAAAATTTTGTTTTAAAAATGTATATGTGTTTTAGAAAAAAATATTTCAGGAAAATAGTTTTTGAACAGGCTATTTTACAGTCTACTAATGTAATAAAACCATTTTTCAGTCAAGAAATACTTTAAAAATTATGTATTTTAATTATCTTAAGAATCCACTTTCATTCTCAAAAGTGAATTAGGAGGAAAAACTATATTGCCAACTTAGGCATAATCCACTGCTCATATCACTATTAGGATGACTTTCTAACCTTTTCCTATCACTTTACTGACCTTGAAAGCCTATCTTCAACTATCCTGGGAAAAAAAAGCAATACAGAAAAATAGATATGGTCCTGGGCATATGATAGAGGAAAGATTTCAAAGAATCAGGGAAAGGATAGACTGTTCAATAAATGGGTGAGATAACAGGCTTTTCATTTGGAAACACACATGCAAAATTATATGTATTACAATTAGATCTCTACCTCACATTCTATACAAAAATAAACACCAAATAGGTGGAAGGCCTAAATTTGAGGTGTGAAACTTTAAAACTAGTACAAGAAAATCTTTATTCAGCAAAAATTCCTTAATGGGGATAGTCTCATCCACCAGAGGGCAGACAGCAGAAGCAAGAAGAACTACAATCCTGCAGCCTGTGGAACAAAAACCACATTCACAGAAAGATAGACAAGATGAAAAGGCAGAGGGCTATGTAACAGATGAAGGAACAAGATAAAACCCCAGAAAAACAATTAAATGAAGTGGAGATAGGCAAACTTCCAGAAAAAGAATTCAGAATAATGATAGTGAAGATGATCCAGGACCTTGGAAAAAGAATGGAGGCAAGGATGGAGAAGATGCGAGAAATGTTTAACAAAGACTGAGAAGAATTAAAGAACAAACAAACAGAGATGGACAATAAGATAACTGAAATGAAAACTACACTAGAAGGAATCAATAGCAGAATAACTGAGGCAGAAGAACAGATAAGTGACCTGGAAGACAGAATGATGGAATTCATTGCTGAGGAACAGACTAAAGAAAAATGAATGAAAAGAAATGAAGACAGCCGAAGAGACCTCTGGGACAACATTAAACGCAACAACATTCACGTTATACGGGTCCCAGAAGGAAAAGAAGGAGAGAAAGGACCAGAGAAAATATTTGAAGAGATTATAGTTGAAAACTTCCCTAACATGGGAAAGGAAATAGCCACCGAAGACCAGGAAGCGCAGCAAGTCCTATATAGGATAAAGCTAAGGAGAAACATGCCGAGACACATAGTAACCAAACTGGCAAAAATTAAAGACAAAGAAAAATTATTGAAAGCAGCAAGGGAAAAATGACAAATAACATAAAAGGGAACTCCCATAAGGTTAATAGCTGATTTCTCAGCAGAAACTCTCCAAGCCAGAAGGCAGTGGCATGATAAACTTAAAGTGATGAAAGGGAAGAACCTACAACCAAGATTACTCTACCCAGCAAGGATCTCATTCAGATTCGATGGTGAAATCCAAAGCTTTATGGACAAGCAAAGGCTAAGAGAATTCAGCATCACCAAACCAGCTCTACAACAAAGGCTAAAGGAACTTCTCTAAGTGGAAAACACAAGAGAAGAAAAGTACCTACAAAAACAAACCCAAAACAATTAAGAAAATGGTCATAGGAACATACATATCAATAATTACCTTAAACGTGAATGGATTAAATGCTCCAACCAAAAGACACAGGCTTGCTGAATGGATACAAAAACAAGACCCATATATATGCTGTCTATAAGAGACCCACTTCAGACCTAGGGACACATACAGACTGAGAGTGAGGGGATGGAAAAAGATATTCCATGCAAATTGAAATCAAAAGAAAGCTGAAGTAGCAATACTCATAACAGATACAATAGACTTTAAAATAAAGAACGTTACAAGAGACAAGGAAGGACACTACATAATGATCAAGGGATCAATCCAAGAAGAAGATATAACAATTGTAAATATTTATGGACCCAACATAGGAGTACCTCAATACATAAGGCAGCTGCTAACACCTATAAAAGAGGAAATCGACAGTAACACAATAATAGTGAGGGACTTTAACACCTCACTTACACCAATGGACAGATCATCTAAAATGAAAATAAATAAGGAAACAGAAGGTTTAAATGACACAACAGACCAGATAGATTTTTTTTTTTTTTATAGGACATTCCATCCAAAAACAGCAGATTACACTTTCCTCTCAAGTGCGCACAGAACATTCTCCAGGATAGATCACATCTTGGGTCACAAATCAAGCCTCAGTAAATTTAAGAAAATTGAAATCATA
>NW_006795213.1:512211-519468 GCF_000442215.2 Lipotes vexillifer | reverse complement strand
AACTAGAGAAAGAAGAACAAACAAAACCCAAAGTTACCAGAAGGAAAGAAATCATAAAGATCAGAGCAGAAATACATGAAATAGAAACAAAGACAACAATAGCAAAGATCAATAAAACTAAAAGCTGGTTGTTTGAGAAGATAAACCAAATTGATAAACCATTAGCCAGACTCATCAAGAAAAAGAGGGAGAGGACTCAAATCAATAAAATTAGAAATGAAAAAGGAGAAGATACAACAGACACCGCAGAAATAACAAAGCATCCTAAGAGCCTACTACAAGCAACTCTATGACAATAAAATGGACAACCTGGAAGAAATGGACAAATTCTTAGAAAGGTATAACCTTCCAAGACTGAACCAGGAAGAAATAGAAAATATGAAGAGACCAATCACAGGTAATGAAATTGAAACTGTGATTAAAAATCTTCCAACAAACAAAAGTCCAGGACCAGATGGCTTCACAGGTGATTTCTATCAAACATTTAGAGAAGAGCTAACACCCATCCTTCTCAAACTCTTCCAAAAAACTGCAGAGGAAGGAACACTCCAAAACTCATTCTACGAGGCCACCATCACCCTGATACCAAAACCAGACAAAGATACCACAAAAAAAGAAAATTACAGACCAATATCAATGATGAATAGAGATATAAAAATCCTCAGCAAAACAGTAGCAAACAGAATCCAGCAACACATTAAAAGGATCATACACCATGATCAAGTGGGATTTATCCCAGGGATGCAAGGATTCTTCAATATACGCAAATCAGTCAATGTGATACACCATATTAACAAATTGAAGAATAAAAACCATATGATCATCTCAGTAGATGCAGAAAAAGTTTTTGACAAAATTCAACACTCACTTATGATAAAAACTCTCCAGAAAGTGGGCATAGAGGGAACATAATAAAGGCCATATACGAAAAACCCACAGCAAACATCATTCTCAACGGTGAAAAACTGAAAGCATTTCCTCTAAGATCAGGAACAAGACAAGGATGTCCACTCTCACCACTATTATTCAACATAGTTTTGGAAGTCCTAACCACGGCAATCAGAGAAGAAAAAGAAATAAAAGGAATACAAAATGGAAAAGAAGAAGTAAAACTGTCACTGCTTGCAGATGACATGATACTATACATAGAGAATCCTAAAGACAACACCAGAAAATTACTAGAGCTAATCAATGAATTTGGTAAAGTTGCAGGATACAAAACTATTGCGCAGAAATCTTTTGCATTCCTATACACTAATGATGAAAAATCTGAAAGAGAAATTAAGGAAACACTCCCATTTACCACTGCAACAAAAAGAATAAAATATCTAGGAATAAACCTACCTAGGGAGACAAAAGACCTGTATGCAGAAAACTATAAGACACTGATGAAAGAAATTAAAGATGATACCAACAGAGGGATAGATATACCATGTTCTTGGATTGGAAGAATCAATATTGTGAAAATGACTATACTACCCAAAGCAATCTACAGATTCAATGCAATCCCTATCAAATTACCAATGGCATTTTTTATGGAACTAGAACAAACCATCCTAAAATTTGTATGGAGACACAAAACACCCCGAATAGCCAAAGCAGTTTTGAGGGAAAAAAAAGGAGCTGGAGGAATCAGACTCCCTGACTTCAGACTATACTACAAAGCTGCAGTAATCATGACAATATGGTACTGGCACTAAAACAGAAAGATAGATCAATGGAACAAGATAGAAAGCCCAGAGATAAGCCCACGCACCTATGGTCAACTAATCTATGACAAAGGAGGCGAGGATATAAAATGGAGAAAAGACAGTCTCTTCAATAAGTGGTGCTGGGAAAACTGGACAGCTACATGTAAAAGAATGAAATTAGGGCACTCCCTAACACCATACACAAAAATAAACTCAAAATGGATTAGAGACCTAAATGTAAGACTGGACACTATAAAACTCTTAGAGGAAAACATAGGAAGTGTGCTCCGCAACGGGAGAGGCCACAACAGTGAGAGGCCTGAGTACCGCAAAAAAAAAAAAAAAGAAAAGAAAAAAAGAAATTAGAACACTCCCTAACACCATACACAAAAATAAACTCAAAATGGATTCGAGACCTAAATTTAAGACCAGACACTATAAAACTCTTAGAGGAAAGCATAGGAAGAACACTCTTTGACATAAATCACAGCAAGATCTTTTTTGATCCACCTCCTAGAGTAATGGAAATAAAAACAAAAATAAACAAATGGGACCTAATGAAACTTCAAAGCTTTTGCACAGCAAAGGAAACCATAAACAAGACAAAAAGACAACCCTCAGAATGGGAGAAAATATTTGCCAACGAATCAAGGGACAAAGGATTTATCTCCAAAATATATAAACAGCTCATGCAGCCCAATATTAAAGAAACAAACAACCCAATCCAAAAATGGGCAGAAGACGTAAATAGAAGACATACAGATGGCCAAGAAGTGTATGAAAATCTGCTCAACATCCTAATTATTAGAGAAATGCAAATCCAAATTACAATGAGGTATCACCTCACACCAGTTAAAATGGGCATCATCAGAAAATCTACAAACAACAAATGCTGGAGAGGGTGTGGAGAAAAGGGAACCCTCTTGCACTGTTGGTGGGAATGTAAATTGATCCAGCCACTATGGAGAACAGTATGGAGGTTCCTTAAAACACTAAAAATAGAATTACCATATGCTCCAGCAATCCCACTACTGGGCATACACCCAGATAAAACCATAATTCAAAAAGACACATGCACCCCAATGTTCATTGCAGCACTATTTACAATAGCCAGGTCATGGAAGCAACCTAAATGCCCATTGACAGATGAATGGATAAAGAAGATATGGTACATATATACAATGGAATATTACCCAGCCATAAAAAGGAATGAAATTGGGTCACTTGTTGAGATGTGGATGGGTCTAGAGACTGTCATACAGAGTGAAGTAAGTCAGAAAGAGAAAAACAAGTATCGTATATTAAGGCATGTATGTGGAACCTAGAAAAATGGTACAGATGAACTGGTTTGCAAGGCAGAAGTTGAGACACAGATGTAGAGAACAAACATATGGACACCAAGGAGGGGGAAAGCCGGGGGGGTGGGGATGGTGGTGTGATGAATTGGGTGATTGGGATTGACATGTGTAAACTGATGTGTATAAAACTGATGACTAAGAAGAACCTGCTGTATAAAAAAAATAATAAAATTAAATTTAAAAATTTTAAAATAAGAAAGAAAGAAAGAGAGAAAGTAAGGAAAGAAGGAAGGAAGAAAGAAATAAAGAGAGAAAGAAAGAAAACATGATTCCATGTTTCTGGGGGTAGGTCCTGGGCATTAGTTTTTGTTTTTTTTTTTTTTGTGGGGGGTGGGGGTGAAGGAAAAAAAAAGAAATGTAAACCAAACCACACATGTAATTCAAAATGTTTCAGCAGCCAAACTAAAGTAAAAGAAATAGGGAAAATTAATTTTAATAATATATTTTCTTTAACTCAATACATTTCACAATAGTATCATTTCAATATGAAATTAATAATCAATATGTAATAATATAAAAATACAAATGAGATATGTTATTTTCATACTAAAAGTGTGTATTTTATACTTACAACATGTCTCAATTCAGACTAACCTCATTTCAAGTGTTCAATAGCCATGTGTGGTTAGTGGTTATCATACTGGACAACACAGCAATAGAGCTTTGTTACTCAAAGCGTTAGCACTACCTAAAACACAGAATCCCAGACCCAACCCCAGTCCTACAGAATCAAAATCTCCATTTTAACAAGATCACATTTAAAACTTTGAGATTTGCAGCAACGTTGATGGACCTAGAGATTGTCATAACTGAGCGAAGTCATACAGAGAAAGACAAATATCATATGATATCACTTTTATGTGGAACCTAAAAAAATGGTACAAATGAACTTATTTACAAAACAGAAATAGAGTCACAGATGTAAAAAACAAGCTTATGGTTATCAGGGGGTAAAGGGGGGGATAAACTGGGAGATTGGAATTGACATATACACATTACTATATATAAAATAGATAACTAATAAGGACCTAATGTATAGCACAGGGAGCTCTACTCAATACTCTTTAGTGACCTATATGGGAAAAGGATCTAAAAAAGAGTGGATATATGTATATGTATAACTGATTCACTTTGCTGTACAGCTGAAACACAGCAGCGTAAATCAACTATACTCCAATAAAAATTTTTAAATAAAATAAAAGTTTGAGAGACAAGGCCCAAGAGCAGAATTTCTCAAAAGGTGTGATGTGGCAAGATGGTCCTGGTGTACTTAAATAATGACTCCTTCAGCCCTCAGGATGGCAGTGGGGCTTAGCCAGAGACCCTGCCATTTACCTACCTCTCATCTGTTTGCCACAGTCTGCCATGCAAAAATCCTTTTCTGTCTTTGACTTAGACAAAAAGTTTGGGAAGCCCTGCCCTAGAAAACCTCTCACACAGGTACGTAAAGAGACATGTACAGGGATGTCCATTGAAGAACCATCCATAAGACAAAAAAAAAATATGGGAAGAACCCAAGTATCCACCTGTGGAAGGTGACATAAATTGTGATATATTCATATTACTGGATACTATATATATTCCTCCCTCAGTATCTGTGGGGGATTGATTCCAGGACCACATGAATACCAAAATCTGTGGATGCTCATTTCCCTTATATAAAATGACGTAGTATTTGCATATAATCTACGCACACCCTTTCATATACTTTAAATCATCTCTAGATTGCTTGTAACACCTAATACAATGTAAATGATATACAAACAGTTGTAAATACACTGTAAATGCTATTTCAATAGTTGCTGGCACAAGGCAAATTCAAGTTTTACTTTTTGAAACTTTCTGGAATTCCCCCCTCCCTTTTTTTTTGCCATGCTGCATGGCTTGTGGGATCTCAGTTCCCTGAGAGGGATTGGACCCAGGCCACAGCAGTGAAAGTCCAGAATCCTAACCACTAGGCAACCAGGGGACTCCCCCCCAAATATTTTTGATCTACAGTTGGTTGAATGTGCACATATGAAACCCACAGATATGGAGGGCCCACTGTAGTACTAAAAATGTTTGAACTAGATCTGAAAATATTGACATGGCCAGATATTGAGGCTAGTTATTGACCTCAGGGAGGGAAATAAAGGAATAGAATTGGGAAGAGAATATAGGTGATTTCAACCATATAATGTTAATTTTTAAAAATTTCTAAAGCAAATATTAAAAAAAGTACATTTTTTCATTTTGGGTGATTGGTGCATGGGAGTATGTTTTATTATCTTTGTACATTTTTGTATTTAGGAAGCTTTTTTTTCAAGAAAAACAAACCCAACCCAACCAAAACAGAAATAAAAGCACATATAATTTTAAATAACAGAAATATGTAGAATAAAAAGTCCTACTTCATTCCTTCCCTCAATCTCAGTCTTTTCTCCAGAGTTAACCATAGTTGAGAGCTTGGTGTATATTATTCCAAATAATTTTCTCTACATTTACAAATATATCTTCTATATATTAATAGGCTCTTAAGGGGGAGAATACTGAATGTATTTCTGGGACTTTCTCTTTTTACACAATATACTGTGGACATCTTTCCTTGTGAAAAGGTATCTAATTGCTACATAGTATTTCACTGTATGGATACTCATAATGTACTTAAAAGTAGCAGTAGAAAATTGGAAAGCACTCTTACCTGAAGATAAAGCAAAGATTCCTTAAAAGTCTTTAAAATTATATTTATTTTTTCTCTCATCTGATAAATTTGATATAAAGAAAATCTGAAAGTTGCCTCTACCTCTCCCTTTAGAGAGGCATAAGTAGATTAATAACTTAGAATAAAATTTCCTGCAATTCGCTACTTCCTTTCTCCGTAATTGGGAGATGAACATGACATCCTTCCTAACAATTCTAGGGCCATGATTCTGAACAGATTATTCAACTTGTCACATAAAGTGACTCTACATCATTTTACTCAGCTGGTTCTGCTACATATATATGTGTGTGTGTGTGTGTGTGTGTGTGTGTGTGTGTGTGTGCGCGCATGCATATTTATATATGCACATATATATATGGTTTTTTACCCTTGGTGTTTTGAAAATAAAGAATACATCTGCTATGCAATGATCAGTTTTAAAACTGACATTCAGAAAAATGAGGTTTTGAGCTTATATTCTGATTCACTGTAAAGCTAAAGCATAAATTACTTGCTCAGCTTCACCAGTCCCTGTCTACCTCATGTTTTCTGCCTTATCTTTTCCAGATTTTTCTCCAAGGATGTGCGGTGCCCTGATTCTTGTTTTCAATTCAAATTTCATCAATTCAAGAGATACTTACTCAGTACCTACAGATCTAAAGCCCTGTCTGGTTACTAGAGAAGGTCCAGAGACGGACAAGCTATTAGTCTCTGCCTTCAGAGAGCTTACAATCTATTTTAAAGAGCTATAATACAAGGCAGAATAATCAGGGCCACAGAGAAGTTTGCAATGTGGTAGGGGTATACAGATCAGAGAGTGCCCTCTGGTGGAAGGGGGAGGAGATGGTGAAAAAAGACCGGGGCCTCTGAGTTAAGACAGAATTTTCATAGGAAAAGAGTAAGGAAAACAGGCATTCTGGGGAGCAGTCATTAGGCAGGAAGCTAAGGGGCTGTGTTCAGGGCAGAGTAAGTTGTCCAGATGTGTCAGAGTTGAGAGGATGTTATAAAGACTTTGAATTAGTCTGAGGAGTCCTGTTAGATAACTTGGTATTAAATGAGTCATCAAAAGTTTTTTTTTTTTTTTTTTTTTTTTTTTTGCTGTACGCGGGCCTCTCACTGTTGTGGCCTCTCCCGTTGCAGAGCACAGGCTCCGTATGCGCAGGCTCTGCAGCCATGGCTCACGGGCCCAGCCGCTCCATGGCATGTGTGATCTTCCCGGACCGGGGCACGAACCCGTGTCCCCTGCATCAGCAGGCAGACTCTCAACCACTGTGCCACCAGGGAAGCCCCATCAAAAGTTTTTAGGCTGGAGAGTTAGGTGATTAAGAACTTCATTTTGGGAAGATTTATCTGATGTAAAGTGCGTAAGATGAGTCAAAGCGGGAGACTGGGGACTTGGAGACCATTGAGAAGGTTACTGCAATATTTTAGATGAGGTAAAACATCTTCAAGATTAAAAGTAAAGGGAAAAGTCAAAGAGGTTGTTAGGTTAAAGGAAAAATAAAACTGGGGAACGTCCCCCCCCCCC
>NW_006795213.1:486953-510514 GCF_000442215.2 Lipotes vexillifer | reverse complement strand
TTTTTTTTTTTTTTTTTTTTGCTTTACGCGGGCCTCTCACTGTTGTGGCCTCTCCCGTTGCAGAGCACAGGCTCCGTATGCGCAGGCTCTGCAGCCATGGCTCACGGGCCCAGCCGCTCCATGGCATGTGTGATCTTCCCGGACCGGGGCACGAACCCGTGTCCCCTGCATCAGCAGGCAGACTCTCAACCACTGTGCCACCAGGGAAGCCCCATCAAAAGTTTTTAGGCTGGAGAGTTAGGTGATTAAGAACTTCATTTTGGGAAGATTTATCTGATGTAAAGTGCGTAAGATGAGTCAAAGCGGGAGACTGGGGACTTGGAGACCATTGAGAAGGTTACTGCAATATTTTAGATGAGGTAAAACATCTTCAAGATTAAAAGTAAAGGGAAAAGTCAAAGAGGTTGTTAGGTTAAAGGAAAAATAAAACTGGGGAACGCCCCCCCCCCCCGCCTTATTTTTCTTTAATGGGGAAACAGAGACCTGAGATTATATGAAGGCAAAAAAGAAAGAAGAGTAGAGAAGGAGAAATTATTGATGCTAGGAAGGAGAGAGAGTCCAATCAATGAATCAGAGTCTGAGAGGAGGGGATGAAATAGCCCAAGTGGAGGTGTTCATCTTAACAAGGAAAAGCAAAACTTTGTATTTCAAAGGAGGATGTGACAAGAGGAGGGAGAGTGAAAATACATAGAAACTTATGAAGTTGAGACAAAGGAAGTTAGGGAAATTATGGCAAATAATCGCAGCCTTCTCAGAAAGAAGGAGGCAAGTTCATCTGCGTAAAGTAAAGGAACTAGAGAGACAGGGTACTTGCTGTGAATGGGGGGCACTTGGAAAAGATCAAAGGGGCCATAACAAAGAGTAAAAGAACATAGTTTAAAAATTGTTAAGATACCTAAAAGCAAAAGCAAGCAAAGGAGAAATAGTTAAAATGGTCTTATTCCAAATTAACAACCTTTGTGCTTCAAAGGACACCATTAAGAAAGTGAAGATACAGGCCACAGAATGGGAGAAAATATTTGCAAATCCTATATCTGATAAAGGTCTCGCATCCAAAATATATAAAAAAACACTCTTACAACTCAACCATTTAAAAATGGGCAAACGAGGTGAATAGACATTTCTCCAAAGAAATACTAATAGCCAGTAAGCCTACGTGAAAATACGCAGTATCACTAGTCATTAGGGAAATGCAAATCACAATGTGGTATCATCTCACACCCACTAGAATGATCATAATCAAAAACAAATGGCTGTAATAAAAATAACAAGTGTTGGTGAAGGTGTAGAGAATTTGGAACTCTCATACATTGCTGGTGGGAATGTCCAACGGTGCAGCCATTTTGAGTTTGGCATTTTCTCAAACAGTTAAACATAGGGTTACCATATGACATAGCAGTTTCATTCCTAGGTATATCTCAAAAGAAATGAAATTGTATGTCCACACAAAAACTTGTACACAAATGTCCACAGCAGCATTCTTCATAATAGCTGAAAAGTGGAAATAAATATCTATTAACTGATGAATGGATAAACAAAATGTGGGATGTATCCATAGAGTATTATTCAGTCCTGAAAAGGAATGAAGTACTGATACCTGCTACAACATGGATGATCCTTAAAAATGAACCTGGAAAACACTATGCTAATTGAGATAAGCCAGACACAAAGGGCACATACTGTATGATTCAATTTATATTAAATGTCCAAAACACATAAATCCACAGGGTCAGAGAGTAGATTAGTGGTTTCCAGGGACTGGAGGAAAGGGAGAATGGGGAAATTCAGAATGACTGCTAATAGAAACAAGGTTTCTTTTTTGCAGTGATGAAAATATTCTGGAATTACAAAGTGTGATAGTTGTACAACTTTGTGAATATACTAGAAATCAATGATTTGTACAATTTAAACAGGTGAATTTTATGACATGTGAATTATATCTAAGAAAAAAAGATTGTTAGGCAGCTGTAAGTTCAGGCAACCTGTATTTTGTTCTACATCTATTCAGAATGGAACCACAACTTTTCCAGGCTATAAGAAGTCACACAAGTCAGGCTATGGGAGTTACCCTGAGCAGGGTATTGGCAAGACAGGTATGACAGAGGTAGTGAAGAGCACATTGTTGAAATGGATATCTATAAAAGTTCAGGCTCTTTCAAAACCTAACAGTAAAAATGCAAACAATCCAATGAGGACACGGGCAAAAAAAAAAAAAGAACAGACATTTCACTGAAGAGAATACACATGTGGCAAATAAGCATATGAAAATATGTTCAACATCATTAGCCACCAGGGAAACGTAAATTAAAACCACAATGAGATATCACTACACATCTTTCAGAATAAAATAAAAAATAATGACAACACCAAATGCTGGTAAGGATGCAAAGAAACTGGGTTATTTATACACTGTTGGTAGGATTGTAAAATGGTACAGCCACTCTAAGAAACAGTTTGGCAGTTTCTTATAAAACTAAACACCAACCTACCATATAACCTAGCAATTTCACTCCTGGACATTTATCTCAGAGAAATGAAAACCTCTGTTCACACAAAAACCTTTACACAAATGTTTATAACAGCTTTATTCATTGTACTGAAAACTGGAAACAACCCAGATGTCCTTTAACAGGTAATGGTTAAACAAACTGCATTACACCATGGATATTTCTGGGCAATAAAAAGAAAACTATTGTTAACTACAACAACCTAGATGAATCTCTAAGGAATTATGCTGAGTGAAGAGAAACAATCCCAAAAGGTTATATGAGGTATGATTTCATTTATATGAGATTCTTAAAATGACAAAAATTATACACATGGAGAATAGATTAGTGGTCGTCAGGGTGAGGGACAGGAGGGTGGACGAGAGGAAGGTGGCAATAAAGGGGCAATAAGAGGGATCCCCGTAGTAATGGAAATGTTCTGTATCTTGACTGTATCCATGTCAATATCCTCCTTGTGATATTGTGCTATAGGTTCGCAAAGTATTATTGGGGGAAATTGGATAACGAGTACACTGGATATCTCTGTATTAATTCTTAAAACTGCATGTGAGTCTACAATTATCTCAAAATAAAAAGTTCAATTAAAAAATAGTTCAGTTTGGGCTGGAGTCAGGTTGATCAAAATCTAACATACAGTTTTCACATTTATAATACAGGGATTAGAATACCTACTAAGGAGAATTTTTAAAAAATATATGTAAAGTGAGTAGATTTGGGAACACGAGTTCTCTTAATGATAAATGGTACTTTAATATAACTTCTACCGTTACGGAAATGGCTCAGGAACTGCAAACGGCTGGCTGTTTCCAGAGGATTTGTGATCAAGGACTGTGAATGCACACAGGCTTGCAGGGCACATTCATGACACTAAATCCCATAAGAAACCAGACCCCCAAATACAAGCTGGGTCCTCTCATTGAGAGATTCCTTCTGTTCAAAAATGTTGTAAGTCATGAAAGAAAGGATCTAAATAAATCTAATACATATTTATGTGAGTCAGAGAACTGCAGTTAAGGGTCAGCTGCAGCACAGAAATTACCAAAACTGGCTCTGGAGCCCAACTGCCTGGATTTGAATCCCACCTCATCAATTACTAACCATGTGACCATAGGCAAAAACAAGTGGTTCTCTGGGCCTCAGCCTCCTCATGTATCAATATTATAAGACTCAACGAGATAATACATATACACTACTTTAGCATAGCAATCCATAAGTACTCAATAAATGTTAGCTCCTATTAGCAATTAAAAGGGGCTATAATAATAAACTAGTGTAATCCAACCTTTCCTGCACAGAAGGAATCACCTCAACAACATTCTCAGCCTTTACTTGAACATATCCAGTGATGGGCAGCTCACTGCTTTTCAAGGCAATCTATTCCAATTTTAGGCATCTGTAATCACTAGGAAGTTGCTGCTTCTATTTTTATTTCAAATCTTTCCTTCAACTTCCAAACATTAGTCTTGGTTCTGCCTTTTCAAGCTATGAAAGACATCTGGGCCCTCTTCCACACAGCATGTCACATATTTGGCACCTGCTCTCTCATCATGTAGCACTTTTGGAAACTAGTCTGCTCCTGTCTTGTCCTATGACTCAGGACACAGCTCTCTGAACCAGTTTCCTCAGGTCAAAAGTAAGAGTTCCAGATTAAATAATCTCTAAGGTTTTTTTTCCCCAGAGGCAAGAACTATGATTTTATTTATGCTTTCCCCCAGTTACTCTGCTTCGGTCTCTCGGGATCTTTTCAGTCCCCTCATTACCTTGCCACCATCTGTCCAGTATGCCTCAGTTGGTTGACATCCTTCTTAAAATGTAACCCCCAGAAGGGAACACAAAACTAAAGTTCTGGCAACAATAGTCAAGTGTACTGTAAAACTCTCTCCTCCGTATTAGATGCAACTTAATATAAGCATTTGAGGCTACTGTCTTACCACTTTGCTTTAGGTGAGCTTATAATTAACTAAAATCTCTGGGGTTTTTGCCATAAAATGCTATCATCTCCATCTTGTATACACAGAGTTGACTTTTGGAATTTAAGTTCAGGATTTTATATTTACTTGTTTAATGTCATCTCTTTAAGCTTTGTTCCATCATTTCAGGACATAAAGCTTTATTTGAATCTTAACTGTGTCATTCATTATCTTAATGAAGGTACACTAATCATATTCTTAACAATTAGGAAAACTTTTTAAAAAAATCTTTTCATATTCCACTACACACAAGTGCTTATACGCAAAAACTGCTTCCTTACTATTAATGCTGGATTTTCTTTTTAACTTTAACATATTTCTTAAGAGTTCTTATTGTACCAACAGATAGAAAACATGTTTTGGACCTATCAACCTCATCAGTTCTCTTTTAATAATTCTAAAACCTAGCAGTTCTATGTGTGACATAAAACACTCAAAGAGCAGGGTATGCCTCTTATGTGTTGTGACTGCCTGGTGGAAGAAGAGACCAATCCACACCACCTTGCAAATGTTTGCACCTTCCTGCTACTTGTCTGTCACAATAGTGCCTGCATGATTCTCCTTTGTTAATTAAATAAGGGATTTTGAAACATCGCTAGACTATCTTGTCCTTCAGAAGTGAAAAAGGTAAAATTTGTTAAAGAAATGTTGTCATAGACAATTTTATCAACTTCAGAATTGGTTACTGCTTACCTCCATTATAAAAACTTCCAGTGACAAGCACTCATTATTTTTGCTTTTGTAGGGCTCCAGAATTTGCTGTGTTATATTCCTTTATGTCATACTAACGTCAACATGACTGTGTTCAGGGCTTTCCTGGTGGTGCAGTGGTTGAGAATCTGCCTGCCAATGCAGGGGACACGAGTTCGAGCCCTGGTCTGGGAAGATCCCACATGCCGCGGAGCAACTGGGCCCGTGAGCCACAACTACTGAGCCTGCGCGTCTGGAGCCTGTGCTCCGCAACAAGAGAGGCCACAATAGTGAGAGGCCCGTGCACCGCGATGAAGAGTGGCCCCCGCTTGCCGCAACTAGAGAAAGCCCTTGCACAGAAACAAAGACCCAACACAGCCAAAAATAAATAAATAAATAAATAATAAAGGAATTCCTTAAAAAAAAAAGACTGTGTTCAGGTTGGAAGAGGTTCATTCCATTAACTGGACTATGATTCTAGATGCTAGATACTGCCTCTTTCAAAGATAAAACTGTCCCAAATTTTTGCTAGCAAAAAATAATAATAATAATAATCTGTGCTTTTTATTATCTATAAATTATACCTCAATAACATTTTAAAACATGAAAATTGTAAAGAGTTCATCTTTCAGGTAAATTTTGGTATTTCTCTCCCCATTGTATGACTTCCTCATATTCTCTGCATGAATAGGGACTTGTGATTAATAATTTTGACACTAGGGGCTTCCCTGGTGGCGCAGTGGTTGGGAGTCCTCCTGACGATGCGGGGGACACAGGTTCGTGCCCCGGTCCAGAAGGATCCGACATGCCGCAGAGCGGCTGGGCCCGTGAGCCATGACCGCTGAGCCTGCGCGTCCGGAGCCTGTGCTCCGCAACGGGAGAGGCCACAACAGTGAGAGGCCCGCGTACTGCAAAAATAATAATAATAATAATAATTTTGACACTCAAACTTAACTGACCATCTATTATCATGTTGACATGTTAATAACAGCAAAAATGCAAAACAACATAGACACTAGAATCTTGACCCACTTCAAATCCTTGACCTTGCTTCGCTGCATAGTTTCACCCCTGGTTTTCTCTGTAGGCTTTACAAAGGTTGATGCCACTGTTCTCAAGAGTCAATATGTTGTGGCTGCCATTGGCCTGATCTCAAGTTGATGACATGTCCCCTCAAGCAATTCCTTCTCCTGGGGCCATAAGGAGGGTGTTCCCACATCCTTCTTGGACAAAATGGGTCCTCTATGACAGGGTTCCCCAACTCCCGGTACTGGTCTGTGGCCTGTTAGGAACCGGGCCACACAGCAGGTGGTGAGTGGTGGATAAGCGAGGGAAGTTTCATCTGTATTTACAGTCGCTCCCCATTGCTTGCATTACTGCCTGAGCTCCACCTCCTGTCAGATCAGTGGCAGCTTTAGATTCTCATAGGAGCTCGAGCCCTACTGTGAACTGCACATGCGAGGGATCTAGGAGCTGAGGCAGTGATGCTAGCACTGGGCAGTGGCTGCAAATACAGATTATCATTAGCAGGGAGGTTTGACCAAACAGAGACCATAATAAATCAATTGCCTGCAGACTCATATCAAAACCCTATCAGTGAGTGGCAAGTGACAATTAAGCCACATCTTACAGAGTAGACTGGACATAAACAACACACTTTGGGTGTCACTGTCTCCCATCACCCCCAGATCAGACCATCTAGTTGCAGGAAAACAAGCTCAGGGCTCGCACTGATCCTGCATTATGGTGAGTTGTATAATTATTTCATTATATATTACAATGTAATAATAATAGAAATAAAGTACACAATAAATGTAATGTGCTTGAACCATCCCAAAACCATCCCTCTCCCTGGTCTGTGGAAAAATTGTCTTTCATGAAACCAGTCCCTGATGCCAAAAAGGCTGGGGACCGCTGCTCTATGACATCGATTCATATGAATTATTTTAACCTGGAAGAACTCTGTGATCCATAACAATAAAACATTAGTATGAACTATGAGCTAGATCACTGACATATGCAATTATATTATATGTAACTAGATGTGAGATAATAAAGTGTGTATTAAAATGAGATTCTATCTGTAACCTATTTTAATCAGCACAATCCAAAAATTATTCATAAAAAAGAGCCAAGTGTAGTGGGAAGCAGCTGCGTAGCACAGGGAGATCAGCTCGGTGCTTTGTGACCACCTAGAGGGGTGGGATACGGAGGATGGGAGGGAGACGCAAGAGGGAGGAGATATGGGGATAAATGTATATGTACAGCTGATTCACTTTGTTATAAAGCAGAAACTAACACACCATTGTAAAGCAATTATACTCCAATAAAGATGTTAAAAAAAAAACCCACAACAGCCAGGTGCTTAAGGCCTCATTCTAAATATCCTCTCTAAGCCTTAGCCTATATACGCATCTTAACCAGACTCTTTAAACTGGGAAATGGGAATCAATTAGTCTGGCTTTACCAATAAATCATTTCACCCTAACTCCTTACACGTTAGCAAGTTTATCTATAAAATGAGTAGGTTAGACTAAATCATTAATTTTCAGTCTGCATGCTCAGACTCAGAGGAGACTTCCAAAAAGTAATACCGGGCTGGAAGTTACTTTTATTTCAAAAAGCTTATTTGTTACATCATCTAACTAAAATGTCAAATTTCTTTTTTTCTGAGCTGGAATTACAGTCCTAACTAACCATGATTTTCTCACGTTGACCAGAAATCCTGGTTGGCTTTGGTCAATAAAATTAGAAAACAAATAAATTATTACCTAATGCAGAGCAGGAAATCTTTCAAAATTTGGAGGCCATGGGAAACAAAATTAATTTAAAAGGCCTTTGCAAAGAAAAAAGTGCAAATCACAGAGCTAGGTCACTGAATTATTCTTTCAGCTAATATTTACTGTTTATTTACCTGTGCCAGGTTTTCCTCTAGGCCTTAGTATTACAAGGGTAACACTGAGAAGCCCACGGCCACAGTCTAATAAAGGGGATGATCTATTAGGTTCCTTCCAATTGTGGTATGGGAAGTCTATTTATTTGTTAATGGGGAAGTTGGTTGTTGGTGGTGTGGTGTTTTAATTTATGATTCCCCCCTTAACTGTAGGTAGGATATAAGAAATTTTAAACTTCCTCACAAAGGGCACAATACCTCCTGCCCACTTTTCATAATGATGTCAGCTTTTATGCCATCACCAGGAATTCCTAGGTGTACATTTCAGAAATCGAGAACTTATACCTCAAACACCAAGGAAATGGAGTATTGGGGTCCCTCCTGAGGCTGCAGGCTACAAGCTAAAGCAAGGACTGGGGCAGTTCAGGATGACAAAGAGCCAGATTTTCTCTGTTTAGGCCTCAGTGCAAGTGAATCCTGAGGGAAAAGAGTGATTCTTAGGTCCTAAATAGTATAAAATAGAACACGCTTGTTTCTTCCCTCTATATAATAAATCTCTAAAAAACCACACAGGCCTTGGAAGGTTACTAGACATTGCTGGTTTGGTACAGAGCCATCATACACAAGCCCAGAAAACATCATTTCCCTGGCTTGGAGAGCAACAATTTAAAAATATAGGATAGAAATGAGGTCTTAGACAAGTAGACCTCAAAATGCAAATTCTAAGTGGTGTCATTTTTAATGGAAAATAAATTGCTTCCAACAAGATGCTGTTCAACCCTTGAATAGTTGTAGTTTATTACATATATTAAAGGATATAAGTTTCTTAATCCTCTGTTTCCAAATATAGAGTTTAAGCATCATAAAAGAACAAGTGTTTCCCCTCTTAATTTAAGTGAGCTCTGACCCAATCTGCTTTTTGAAACTTATAATAAAAAAACATTCAGGGCTTCCCTGGTGGTGCAGTGGTTGAGAATCCGCCTGCCAGTGCAGGGGACATGGGCTCGATCCCTGGTCCATCCAGGAAGATCCCGCATGCCGCAGAGCAGCTAAGCCCATGTGCCACAACTACGGAGCCTGCGCTCTAGAGCCCATGAGCCACAACTACTGAGCCCATGTGCCACAACTACTGAAGCCCACGTGCCTAGAGCCCGTGCTCTGCAACAAGGGAAGCCACCACAATGAGAAGGCCGCGCATCGCAACGAAGAGGAGCCCCCACTTGTCGCAACCAGAGAAAAAAGCCCGCGCGCAGCAACGAAGACCCAATGAGGCCAGAAACAATACATAAATAAAATAAAATAATAAAATAAATAAATTTATTTTTAAAAACATTCAATGATAAATACTCAAATGATGATATGACTATAGAACACTATCCTCTTATTTTAGACAGTACTTTCCTTTTACATAGGTTCTAACATATCAAAGAAAACAAATATGTATGTGTCCATGTAAGCATTCAGAGTTGCTTCCCCTGCGTGTCCTCTATTTGACCCATTTCTTCTATGGAAGTTCCATATGGAAAGTATTGGTCCAACTCAAAAACCAACTATCTAAATTCAATTATTCCCTCCCCTGGTGTGAGGGCAGGAATTTGTGAGAACACAAGGCCTGACAGGCAGAGGGAAACACTCAGTAAAATGAAAAGCTCTATGAATAAGAATAGAAGCTTCCTGGTCTCTGGGTGTAAAACAATCAATCCCTCTTCCAGGCATCTCTCAGTCTGAGATGTCCAGAAAGGGGTATCTGATAGAGGCCCATAGTTGTCACCAGAAATCTTAATTCCAGCCATCACATATATTCAGAAATGCCAGATTCATCTGCTTGGCTGGCATAGATTTGCTCTTGGATATAGACTGCTAGAGGGAAAAATTGTGACGTCTGAAATCACAATGCTCTTGCCCTGATTCTTTCCCCAGAAAACATTTCTTTTGCTCACTGTCCTGGAACATTTCCCCTGGGGAGATCTGTAAGCCAAGGATGACAGGTTATAGCATATCCATGTCAATGGTACCTCAGTTCCAATGCCGCGCAGCAACTAGGCCTGTGAGCCACAACTACTGAGCCTGCGCGTCTGGAGCCTGCGCTCCGCAACAAGAGAGGCCACGATAGTGAGAGGCCCGCGCACCGCGATGAAGACTGGTCCCCACTTGCCACAACTAGAGAAAGCCCTCGCACAGAAACGAAGACCCAACACAGCCAAAAATAAATAAATA
This sequence comes from Lipotes vexillifer, assembly GCF_000442215.2. NCBI lineage: Eukaryota > Metazoa > Chordata > Mammalia > Artiodactyla > Lipotidae > Lipotes > Lipotes vexillifer. The sequence goes on along the minus strand of NW_006795213.1, from coordinate 500,237 downwards.
AATAAATTTCCCCTTTTTAAAAAAAAAAAAAAAAAACCTGAACTGAATCTGAGCAGTAGACAGAACCTTCAGTCTTTCTCCATCTGGTCTACTTATACCTGAAATATACAGATTTCTTCTAAATCCTGGCTAATCATTTTGGCTCATTTGTAAATGGAAGGTCAGAGGTTTACAGCTGGAGCATAAAGTCTATATTTCAGAACCCATTTTACTGCATGAATATCATTCAATAAAAAGTACAAGCCAGGAATTTCCCCTTTTTAGGTTCACTCAGCTCCAGACTCTCCTTGTACATCCACCCCTTCTTGAGAATCCTGGCACAGAGTTTCACAGCCAAAAATAAGGCGCAAGGTCAAGCAGTGCTCCTTTTGCAGAGAGGATATGCCCTCCCTTCCTTTTGGAAACACTTCAACTAACCTTGTTTTAGTTTGGCTGCTTTGTCTCATTTCAAAAATATTTCATTATACTCCATAGCCCTTCCCTTGATGCCCTAGTTAATTAAGTTTACATAATTTCCTACTGATTAGTTTTGAACAGCTTGTTCTGGATTTTCTCTCCTTTAATGTCCTGCCTTTACTGATTGCTTAAAATCCTCAACTACGAACTTGGGAAAGGATGTATAACCTCGAAATTCACTGTTCTACACATCAAAAGGCAAGTCAGTATTGTGATTCTTTAAGAGATCTGAGATCATCTGTTCCAGGAAAAAAAGAGATTGTTAGGTGGAATCCAACAATAAGCCAGTAATAATAAACACAAAGAAGTCACATATATATTCTTTCACATACAAAAATGAACTTGGTCATTCCTTTACTTATAATGTATTTCACATTTACTAAGATCGTTTGAGATTCTCTTTGCTTAGGAACTTAGAGGATTAATAAAAAAAAATTATTAGTATGGCTCACACTGATTTATATCCCTTCTCAAATAAAATTCTGGACTGACATTTTGTCTGTCTGTTGGTGCCATAATTGAATGGCTTATAAGGCATTGAAAAATCCATTAATTTTGGCCATCTTAGTGGCTGATGTGAATTGCAGCACAACCAATGAAAGTTTCCAATAATGAATATGGTCAAAATTAATAAGTCAGCTGTGCCACAATCTGGTCCATCTGCTGCATATATACAGCCTCAGAGGACAATGAGGAAGGAAAGTGAACCCAAAACATCAACACCAATATCCTAAGGTCTTTCATGATCTGCAAAATGGCAGTAGGCTTTGAAATTACTCTAAAACCTGCTTTTCCCATTAATTCTTTCATTTTCTTGGTACTATGGGGACAATAAAACTAGTCATTTTCATAAATGGTCATTCTTAAGACTGATCAAAGTTTCATCCAGTTTTCTCTTGCTCATGTTAACTCTATAAAACAAAGTCAAGGGCCCCTTCCTCCATGAGCCCACATCAGAACAGAGGCAAGGAAAGTGACTTTCAAGGTTGCAGCAAATCTCCTTCAAATACACTCTATCCACCAATCAAGAATAAGTCTGAAATGGCAAAACCAAACAAGTACATTTTTTAAAAGTACTCTCGGGTGGATCAGCTCGGTGCTTTGTGTCCACCTAGAGGGGTGGGACAGGGAGGGTGAGAGGGAGACACAAGAGGGAGAGGATATAGGGATATATGTATATGTATAGCTGATTCACTTTGTTATAAAGCAGAAACTAACACACCATTGTAAAGCAATTATACTCCAGTAAAGATGTTAACAAAAAAAAAAAAAGTACTCTCGGGTGACTTCTCTGGTGGTGAGATTCCCTCACTGAACCATGCTGGGTCAGCCAGGATTCTTGCTGTGTAACAATCAGTCCTCCTCCCTGGAGGGATCAGTGCTTTTATCTCTGGTGATTTTGTCCATAACTGACAGCTAAATGTGCTGACTTTTCAGAAAAATGCTTTGCACAAATCTCATTCCAGTGTTCTTTTATTTCTGTTGAAGATTATGTTGTTTCATATGAAAAGAAACACTGTAAGATGGGAGGTTTCTGTAAAAAAAATTTTTTAAAAATCAGTTTCCACATACAGCCTGCAGATTTTTTTTACCCAGACATAAATAATCACTTCCTGAAAGCATAGCTGAAGGTCATATTATGGAATGATGAGATGTCTAGCAAAGGAATACATACTTTTCAATTTACAAGCTCACAGATAAGTGTCGGTACTTGGAGGGAAAAAATTCATAGGTGTGGGAATGAAAGATAAGATATGGAACAGTAGCTAATTGGCTAATTCAAAAGGAGAGCTTCTCCTTGGAGCAAGCGTTTGGAACAAGCGTAATCCCCATTATGATAAGCACTTTGCAGGTGTGCTGAAAGGAGGAGAGAGAAAGTTTGGCAATTAAGTTAGTGTTTTCCCCAGTAAATACTGACTCCAACAGGGTCAAAGGAGTGTGACGCAATTATGAAACTAAATTTCACAGGATTTGGTGGCTGAAGATAGTTTGTCAATGACTTACTGAAAATGCTCATAATTCATAACAGGCTTCTCAAACACTTTCTGATCATATGCTTTAAAAGACGGATTAAAATGCCCTTCTTTTACCTTTGGGCCTCAGTGGACATGTATAAGTATCACAGGATATTTCCTGTGATAACAAACAGTGAAAAGAGACCTGGAAATATGCAAACTATCCTAATACTCTCTTTAGGATGCTGTGGGAAAGACTAGGATATGAAATCCCACAGGGAAGAGGAGAAGGGAATCAAGATGTCCCCAGTACCCTAAACAGCATCTATTTTAAGAAAGAAAATTTGATAAACTCCTCGTGAAATATTCAAAAAAAGATCAAGATTAGATTTCATTTCTCATGACAGTCTTACAAGGTTACCAATTGTTACAATACTTTCAGGCTATGTGTTTAAATTTGGGGGACAGAATTGCTGTCTATCCATAGTCTGGCACATCTACGTGTAACCTGACCACCTCAGTGGTCCTGCACAGGCCTCATAACTGGCGGGCATGCTCCTAGCAGGGCTTCAACTGTGCCCAAGATTTTTTCCCCATTGTTTTTATTTCATTGTTCTTGAATGCTTTACTGTTATCAATGTTAGAAGTGTTGAATCCTTTGCTGTTTAAGGCATTTGTTGTGCGTGTTACACATTCAAGACACTCAGAAAAAGGTGAACCTGGAATAAAACAAGATTGGTGGGATCAAACTAGGAAAATAATAGGACATTCAAAAACAATGATAAAGGCAAAGACAGAAAAAACACAAAGACATAGAACACAGTTTAAAGGGCCATACTGTGTCAAGTCAATGGTTCATTCAGTTCAATATCTTCTCTCTGACAGCGGCACCAGGGTGAGTTTTGTGGTAAAGCTTGTCATTCACTCTTTGATCTTGTCCTCAAAAGGTTAGAAAGACATCCTGAACATACCTAGCTTTCATTAATAATACATTAAGGATCCTGTCATAATCTAGTCTTGGATTTGTTGGTATTTCTATCAAGTTATTTGTGTTTTCTTTTAATTGTTGAAATGAATAGTTCTCTCATTTATTTTATTTTTTAATTTAAAATTTTTTATTTATTTTTAAACAATATGGATTCTAGTCCAGACTCTGCCAGTAATTATTTTACCATGGGTGTGGTGAATAATCTCTGTATCTGTATCCCCCATCTATATAATAAGGAGGCATAGCCAAAGTGATCAGTGAGGTCCTTCACTGCTCTAAAATTTTATTATTTGGCTACCAAATTCCAAGAGAATGATAATATACCCACCTTTACCTTATACTTGCCCACCGTTTTCCAGGCTGTAGTTAACTTCCTGTACCTTTGTTTTCTCTAGACATCAAAGAACCATTTTCTCTTGGTTGAAAGGAACCTCAAAAATGATCTAAGACAACCCACAGGATGCTGAATCACCATTACAGAATTCCCTACTAGCAGTCATCTTGCTCCTGTTTGGATACTATTATTGATGGAGAATTACAAGAACTCCCAAGGCGGCCCAGTTCATTTGCAATTAACTCCAACTGTCAGAAATTATTCTGATATGAATTCAGATATAAATGTTGGAATAAATCTATCTCCTTGAAACTTCCTGCTTCTTCCCTCTGGGGCAAGATAGCACAGCTCTCAACCTTTTTCCAAATGTTTCACATGATAGATCTTCTAATCTGAAAGAAGCTAACACATTCTTATTTTTTAATATAATGACCTTTATTGAGGACTGAATGGTGCTCCTGACCCCCCAGCACTTCAGAATTTTTGTTGTTGTTGTTGTTTTTGGCCATGCCGTGTGGCTTGTGGGATTTTAGTTCCCTGACCAGGGAATGAACCCAGGCCCTTGGCACTGAGAGCGCAGAGTCCTAACCACTGGACCGCCAGGGAATTCCCACAGCTATCATGTTCTTGTAAGTCTTCTCTCTTCCCCATGCCAATCACTGGAGAATACAGGCTTTATTCTTATATCATAGTGTTGAAGCCTTTCCTTGGCTGCGCTTCTCTGAACAAACTCCAGGTTGAAAGTACCTGTCTTAATGTATGTCATCCCAGATGGAAACTAACATTTTAGCCATGGGACAGTTAAGTGATAAGGACAAAAGGATTATATCTTCCCTTCTTTCAAACACGTATTTGGATGTTTCTATTAACATAACTAAGATCATATTAACTTATGAGATTTATACTTTTTAATATTTGTAATGCATTGCTATCCAGCTCTGTTTCCCCCACCTTATATTTGCAGCCAGATACAGATAGCAGCTGAGAAACGCAAAGAGAAAGATGGCCACTACAGGTGTTAGAAGACATGACCGTTATTAGCTGTGTGACCTTTGGCAAGCAAGTTCAATTTCCTGTACCCCGGTTTTCTCACTTCTAAAATGAAGAGGAGAACAATTTTTTTAAATATCTAAGATATTATAAAGATAAATCAGTAGATGTACTTATTATTTTCTTAAGTTAAAAGACCTATGAAAAAGTCAGGCAGCTCCTAAAATGGTTAAACAAAGAGGTATCATATGACCCAGCAATTCCATTCCCAAGTATATACACAAGAGAAATGAAAATATATATCCACACACAGAAAAAAAAACTTTACACAAATGTTCACAGCAGCATTATTTATATGAGCTAAAAAGTAGAAACAAGGACTTCCTTGGTAGCACAGTGGTTAAGAATCCGCCTGCCAATGCAGGGGACATGGGTTCGATCCCTGGTCCAGGAAGATCCCACCAGCCATGGAGCAACAAAGCCCATGCGCCACAACTACTGAGCCTGTGCTCTAGAGCCCCCGAGCCCACAGGCTGAGCCTGTGCTCAGCCCCCACAACTGCTGAGCCCCTGAGCCACAACGACTGAAGCCCACTCACCTAGAGCCCATGCTCCATGACAAGAGAAACCAACGCAATGAGAAGCCCCCACACCACAATGAAGAGTAGCCCCCGCTCGCCTCAACTACAGAAAGCCCACACACAGCACTGAAGACCCAACGCAGCCAAAATTTAAAAATTAAAAAAAATAAAAAGTAGAAATAACTTAAATAGCCATTAATGGATGAATGGGTAAACAAACTGTGGAATATTCATACAGTGGAATATTATTTAGCCTCAAAAGTGAACTGATACATGCTACAACATGGATGACTCTTTCAAACATGCTAAGTAAAAGAAGCCAGACACAAAAAGCCACATTTTGCATGAATTCATTTCTATGAAATGTCCACAATAGGCAAATACAGACAGGAAGTAGATTAGTGGTTTCCAGGCTGAGGGAAGAAGAGACTAAAAATAGGTACAAGGATTCTTTTCAGGGGAGCATAAAAATGTTCTAAAATTGTTTGTGGTGATGGCTGCACAACTCAGTGAATATACTAAAAGACACTGAATGGTATACTTTAAATGCATGAATTGTATGATATCTGTTATACCTCTATAAAGTTTTTTAAAAGAACTATAAAAACGTGAGACATTAATTGTTGTTATGTCCCTAGTGAATAACTGACAGCAACACTAAGAATACTTCCATGAGTTATAAAACTCAGAGGCTGTTACTCACATAAAAATTATAAATATAATTCTGCTAAAAGAGTGTGACTACAGTACACAATCTGGGGAAGCGGCATGTGTAAACCACGTCCCGGGATCAGGATACATAAATGCCTGTGATTTGAGTACGAAGACATTTACCCTTCGAAATCTAATACAGCTACAGGGAAATGTTCCCATATGCACAAACTTCACTTAGCAGCTGGCATTTATATAGATCATTATTTAACAACTGCAGCCATTAGTTTGTTGTGAATTTTTAAAAGTGAACAAGTCTTCCAAATAAACATTGTAGCCTGGAGAATACACATTAATTCACTAAAGAGATATTATATAACCACTGTGTCCCAGACCCTAGGCATATAAAGAAGAATTAACCCCAGTTCTAGTCCCAGAGGAGTCCTGTATGAAGGCAAATGGGAGAGAAAGGAGACGAGACTAGAACTATTAAAAGGACTTTTTACTTATGACAATAGGGTGAACCTGAAAAGCTTCCTCCAACACAGCTCAATGAAACTCAGAATAAAATTTAGCAAAGATACTTTTAAATATATAGCTAAGTTTTCAAGAAAATAAGGAAACTCCTCAGAGACCAAAACAGAACATTAAGTAAAAAAAACAGAAGAGTAAATAAATGATCTGTTGCTGTGGAAACCCTGTGGATATTGGGTGTGCAGGCAATAGTCTTGAAAATATAAGGGTCCACACAGGACAGGAGAAGCCAAATAATATGGTCTTTAATCAAGCTAAGGAGTCTGGACTTCATCTTGTAGACAAAGAGAGTTGGGACATAAAGTAATATTTATCAATTATACCTCAATAAAGCTGAAAATAGCAACATGATCAAATTTGCATTTTAGGAAAATTATTCTGGCAGCAATATGGCTAATGGGTCTGAGGAAACCAAACTTGGGGAAGAGAGACAAGTCAGGAGACTACTGATAATAGCTACCATTCACTGAGTCCTCATGTGACAGCATAAAGAGCTTTATATGTATTATCTCAATTATTATAACTCTATATAGAGATTATTACACATTTCATCAATAATGAAACTGATACAGAGAGGATAAATAACTTGCTCAAGTCACACAATCATCAGTTGGTTTGGTAAGATACATTAAGAGTCTGATGGCTTAAGTGAAGTTGAGAAAAGGAGTTTCAGAGGTACAATTGAGAGGACCTGCTGACCAATTAGCTCTAGGAAAGAAAGGGAGGTGTTTAATTATAATACAAGTAGCAATATCTTTATGGGTTATACAATATCTGTAACATGACTAAAGGGATACTGAAGGCTCCTCAATAAACTAAATATAACATTACCATAGGACACAGCAATTCCACTCCTAGGTGTATACAAATGAACTAAAAAGAGGTGTTCCAACAAATACTTGTGCATGAATACTCATAGTCACAAGAGCCAAAATGTGGAAAGGATCCAAATGCCTATCAATAGATTAATGGATAAACAAAATGTGGTATATTCATATAATGGCATATTATTCAGCTATAAAAAGGAATGATGTACTAATACATGCTACAATGTGGATGAGTCTTGAAAACATTATGCAAAGTGAAAGATGCCAGATACCAAAGGTTACATATTGTATGATTCCATTATATGAAATACCCAGGATGGGTGAATCCATAGAGACAGAAAGCAGACTTGTGGTTGCCTGGGTCGGAGAGAACAGGGAGTGACTGCTTAACGAATACGGAGTGTCCTTTTGGGGGTGATGAAAATGTTCTACAACTAGATAGTGGTGGTGGTTGCACAACACTGTAAATGTACTTAATGCCACTGAATTGTACATTTGAAAATGATTAAAGAGTGTTATGTGCAGCACTTCCTCACACGCCCGCTGACCTGAGGTGCCAGGCACAGCCATTTTGCACTAGGAACTCTGGTCTGAACTGCTGGGTCCGAGCCCTCTATGTTGCACCCTATGAGCAAGTGAAACTAGATGAAGCAGGAAGGAAAAGGGAAATAAAAGTTTTCTTCTGAGCCGTGTGGCTGACAGGGTCTTGGTGCTCTGGCGGGGTATCAGGCCTGAGCCTCTGAGGTGGGAGAGCCGAGTTCAGGACATTGGATCACCAGAGACCTCCCGGCTCCATGTAATACCAATCAGCGAGAGCTCTCCCAGAGATCTCCATCTCAACTCTAAGACCCGGCTCCATCCAACAACCAGTAAGCTACAGTGCTGGCCACCCTATGCCAAACAACTAGCAAGTCAGGAACACAACCCCACCCATTAGTAGAGAGGCTGCCTAAAATCATACTAAGCTCACAGACACCCCCAAAACACACCACCGGACGAGGCCCTGTGCACCAGAAAGACAAGATCCAGCCTCATCCACCAGAACACAGGCACCAGTCTCCTCCACAAGCCACTGAACCAACCTCACCCACTGGTGGCAGACACCAAAAACAACGGGAACTATGAACCTGCAGCCTGCGAAAAGGAGACCCCAAACACAGTTAAGTTCAAAAAAAATGAGAAGACAGAGAAATAAATATGCAGCAGATGAAGGAGCAAGGTAAAAACCCACCAGACAAAAAAAATGAAGAGGAAACAGGCAGTCTACCTGAAAAAGAATTCAGAGTACTGATAGTAAAGATGATCCGAAATCTTGGAAATACAATGGAGAAAATACAAGAAACCCTTAACAAGGACCTAGAAGAACTAAAGAGCAAACAAACAATGATGAATAACACAATAAATGAAATTAAAAATTCTCTAGAAGGAATCAATAGCAGAATAACTGAGGCAGAAGAAAGGATAAATGACCTGGAAGATAAAATAGTGGAAATAACTACCACAGAGCAGAATAAAGAAAAAAGAATGAAAAGAATTGAGGACAGTCTGAGATCTCTGGGACAACATTAAGCACACTAACATTTGAATTATGGAGGTCCCAGAAGAAGAAGAGAAAAAGAAAGGGTCTGAGAAAATATTTGAAGAGATTATAGTTGAAAACTTCCCTAACATGGGAAAAGAAATAATCAAGTCCAGGAAGCACAGAGAGTCTCATACAGGATAAATCTAAGCAGAAACACACCAAGACACATATTAATCAAACTATCAAAAACTAAATACAAAGAAAAAATATTAAAAGCAGGAAGGGAAAAGCAACAAATAACATATAAGGGAATCCCCATAAGGTTAACAGCTGACCTTTCAGCAGAAACTCTGCAAGCCACAAGGGAGTGGCAGCACACATTTAAAGTGATGAGAGGGAAAAACCTACAACCAAGATTACTCTACCAGCAAGGACCTCATTCAGATTTGACAGAGAAATTAAAACCTTTACAGACAAGCAAAAGTTAAGAGAATTCAGCACCACCAAACCAGCTTTACAACAAATGCTAAAGGAACTTCTCTAGGCAGGAAACACAAGAGAAGGAAAAGAGCTACAAAAGCAAACCCCAAACAATTAAGAAAAAGGTAATAGGAACATACATATTGATAATTACCTTAAATGTAAAAGGATTAAATGGTCCAACCAAAAGACATAGACTGGTTGAATGGATACAAAAACAAGACCTGTATATATGCTGTCTACAAGAGAACCGCTTCAGACCTAGGGACACAGACTGAAAGTGAGGGGATAGAAAAAGATATTCCATGCAAATGGAAGTCAAAAGAAAGCTGGAGTAGCAATTCTCATATCAGACAAAATAGAGTTTATTGATTTTTTTTAACATCTTTAATGGAGTATAATTGCTTTACAATGGTGTGTTAGTTTCTGCTTTATAACAAAGTGAATCAGCTATACAATATACATACATCCCCATACCTCCTCCCTCTTGCGTCTCCCTCCCACCCTCCCTATCCCACCCCTCTAGGCGGTCACAAAGCACCAAGCTGATCTCCCTGTGCCATGCAGCTGCTTCCCACTAGCTTTTTTACATTTGGTAGTGTATATATGTCAATGCTATTCTCTCACTTTGTCCCAGCTTACCCTTCCCCCTCCCCGTGTCCTCAAGTCCATTCTCTACTTAAGTGCAGGTTTTGGAGCTGCACTGAACTTTGACTCTGCTATCTACTACCTGTATGACCTTTCAAGTGGCTTCTCCTCAATTTCCCCACCTGAACTTGAATTCTAGTTGACAAAACAGGCAAGAATCTAACAATTTCTTAAACAAATTTATTGAGATACAATTCACATACCATACAATTAATTTTAAAGTATACAAATTCAATGATTTTTAGTGTATTCACAGAGTTGTGTAATTATCACCATAATCAATTCTAGAATATTTTTCATCACCCCAAAAAGAAACCTTGCACCCACTAGCAGTCATTCCCCACTTCCCTCTAACCCTCTCCCCACCAGCCCTAAGCAACTCCTCAGCTACTTCGTCTCTACAGATTTGTCTATCCTGGACATTTCATAAGCGGAATCATAAATACGTGGTAAGAATTCAATCATTTTAAGGCCACTCCAGGATAAGTATATACTCCCTTACCTAAGTATTTTTCGGTTCAATACTGGGACTTGAAAGAGAGAAATGATGCCCTGATTCTTCTTCCACAAGTCTGATTCTACTTGTACACCTCTGAGTGGCACCAACTATTCCAGGTCATCCCTTCTAGCTTGTTATCTTCTTCCTTTCTTCAAAACCTATGTGTCCAGAGAGGTACTGAGGACTAGAGTTAAGGAGGGAAAATGACTCTAACAGCTACCATTTATTCATTCCATATCACATACCAGGCACTATGACAGGTACTTTACATGCATGACCTTTCACTGTTACAGAAACTCTGGGAAACAAGAACTACTATTATCTTTGTTTAACAAAAGAGAAACCTTTTGTAAAGAGGTTCAGAAAGGTTCAGGAAGGTTAACTAGCTTCCCTGAAGTCACACAGCAGTACTGTCAGAGGTGGGATTTGAATCCTGTTCGTTCTGACTTCAAGGCCCTACCCCTTTAAACCATTAAGCTCTACCACTCAGCAGAGTAGTGGTTCTCTCCTGAAAATGGCCAATCAAAATGGCTTATTCAAGGAATCCCTTAGCGTAAAAAAGCAAATGGATACTTGATCCATTTGATATTGTAGATAAACTTTCATATTAATTCTATTTTTATATGTATACTTATAATAAAAACTCAGAGATAGAATTCTAGAGAAAATAAAAGCTGGCTGTCTGATATAACAGAAAGAATGTATAAACAAGGAAAAGAAAGGCAGTGCCTCTGGGACTCTAGATCTACCTATATTTCCCACATTTATTTTTGCCCTCAGCTAACCTACTTCACAATTTCAGACATGCTTTGAAATGTTTCTCTGTGGGTCCAATCTTCTATGTAAAATAAGAAAGAAAAAAGCCAACATAAAGCTATTACAACGGTTATAAGTTTATATGCAATGTGGAACTGACCATTCCTTGTCAATACCAGAGATCCCAGGAGATAAACAGGCATGCCCTTGTTTGTCCTTTAAAAGGTTGATCACTTCCTAACAGGTGGCATTTTACTGGGGTAGCTTTCAGCAGTCAGAGCAGGCAGAAGGAAAATAATTGGGATGTAAGGGATAGCAACACTTTCACTGGAGGATGTCCACAGTGCATGCAGCCAGCTAAGTCAAGACATCAGAAGTGCATATTATAAGTCTACAGAGATGAGAAAGTAGCTGATTAGACCTAAGGGCCTAATGAAATTTTGTCTTCCACCCTTCTTCCTTTCATCTTAAAGAGAGAGCACAGCAAAGACCGCCAACACTGTCCCTCAGCAGTGTACGCATGAGTGTGTGTATGCATACACACAAGCTCACATGCACACTCACCTCCATCACTTACTTTACTTGAACTAAATGTGTGAGTTAGGGAACTACTCCAGTCTCCACATGAAACTCGGCTATTCTGGAGTTAAAGCCAGAGGCAGACTATGGCAATGCCAGGAATCTGAAAATCTGTGGTGTCGGTGAACGTCAGACACACCAGTGGACACTTTTAGATCCCACCTCTGAGCTGCAAGTTAACTCCTCTCTTAGAGCTTCAGAAGGCTCACCTGTAAAATTACTGAGATTACATTAAAAAAATACCTATGAATACTTCTCACTTTAGATGCCCCACATGAGTTACCAGCTTTAATTATGTGTATCATAGCCGGATTTTGCACTTTGACATGTAACTATATTTCAGCACATACAATATTTAGCCACAACAGCCAGCTCAGCCCGCTCAAGATACTTTTTTACCAAAGACAAAATGCGGTGGAAGCCTTCTCTGAATTACCAGAGAGATGAATAACTGCAATTTTCCCCTGAAGATGTGCGTCTTTAAGTCTTATTGTACTCATTTCCAAAGAAAGTGCTATATTTTAATCACTCTACCCTCCTTGTTTTGAATTTTTAAAAACAGCACTATGAATCCCTAGCCCAACTACTAAATTCTTTCCATTGCTACAGACTGCAAATATGCAAACTGAGAAAATGGACAATTTGAGACTATCTAACACAACCAGCTCCGGGACCTTGCACAAAGAGCACTGTAACTATGGAAACATTTGGCAATGGAGTTACAACATAAATCAAAGAACCTGTTTCATTATTCAAGTACCAAGCAATTGAGATCAATTTACAACAACGGTAAGCTATTAATAATTGTATTCTATTTAATTTGTCAAACATGATTTTCTCTCTCAATGTGATCTTTAGGAAATCCTTAAGTGTTTTTCTTAAGGAGAAGAAAATGATAAATTAAATCCACTTAAGTGGTGCGGTGTACCTGACTGGTGGTTCTGATCCATTTATGAAGCAAACAGTATGAAATCAGGCTTATTTGGCACTTAGTATATGCTTTGTAATATTACTTTCTTCATATATATATATATGTTTTATTTTCCCCCTGTTTCCTTAACCAGGGTTATAAATTCCTCAAGTGCAAGAAACCAGAACAACTAACTCCTCATCACCACTACCTAGCAGAGGGCTTACGATACAATCCTTAATGAATGCTTTTCTTAGTAATTTACCTCCTCCTTCCTGAACACAAGTGGCTCTGGAAGAAGATAAATCACAGCACATGAATGTGAACAAGACTTTAAGAGGGGGAAAAAATGGGAATCGGTGACTGAAAGCGCCCTACAGTGGTAAACTCCAGAAGGGTATCTTTAGGAGGTTTACAACCTCTACCCCTATAAAAAGGGTGGCTGTTTCATTAAAGACTCATTTTTCCACAAACTTTGTTGTTGGAGAAAGGAAGCCCTAGGCCAGCTCCAACTCTTAATTTCCTTTTGCCCACAGGAAGTTTTAACTGGCAGTTTTTTTTTTTTTTTTTTTTTT
>NW_006795213.1:449325-486943 GCF_000442215.2 Lipotes vexillifer | reverse complement strand
TATGCGGGCCTCTCACTGCTGCGGCCTCTCCCATTTGCGGAGCACAGGCTCCGGACGCGCAGGCTCAGCGGCCATGGCTCACGGGCCCAGCCGCTCCGCGGCACGTGGGATCCTCCCGAAACGGGGCACGAACCCGCGTCTCCTGCACCGGCAGGCGGACTCTCAAGCACTGCGCCACCAGGGAAGCCCTAACTGGCAGTTTTTGTGTTATTTTTCTTTAGAACAGTGTGCTGCCTGAGCCCCTCCCTCCCCTCTCTCCTGTTCCCCCTCAGTCAACAGCAGAAGGGGAAAATACAAAGAGGGCCCATATATGAAAGATTTTTAGGATAAAGTTCAGGCCTCCTCCATGGAACATCAACAGAGAGCCACACTGTATGACGACACAAGGACGGGAAAGAAGCAGACCTTGAAGTGTATAGTTTTTAAAAATTGCTTCTGATTGGTCTAGGTTTAATGTTCTCAACTTTTAATTTAAAAAGTCAGGTGAATAAAATATTTCATATTTTTCTCTCATAACACAGTAATATGTAGGTTTTGTGTGGTCCTCAATCTCTTTAGGAATCCAGTCCCTTAATTGAAAGGGTCTCTTTCCTCTGGTGTGTATCTCTGGTCCTTCAGATTCTACCTCCACAGTATGTTACAGGAAGCCTCCATCCTTTCTGTTCTAGCTGAGAGGTCTTCATTAATTCTCATCCAAACTACTTTATTCACCTCCAAACTGCTCCTGCAGTTCCCAGTCTTCCCCTATAACTCCATCTGGTACTGCTAGATTAATGCTGCTAAAATATGGTTCTGATCATTCATGTGGTCACAAATATTCATTAAGCACACATTCTCTGTATCAGATACAATGCTAGACTCCAAAGATTCAGAGAAAAAGGCACACAGGTTTTTGACCTCACATATTCTAATGATGTAATTCTTCTGTCCAAAAGCTGTCAATGGCTCCCCATTGCCCAAAAATGGGAACCCTCTCTAAGTGACCCTTTCTAGTTTACTCTCCTAATGCACCTTTATCCTCTGTTCTAGTGAAATGAGCTTTGCACACCTTGAATTTTGCTACATCTATGCTCTTGTTTATTCTGACCTCTGTACCTAGAATCCTCTCTCTCCTGCTACCTCAACCTCCAGCAAGTCAACTTGTATTTCAAGGCCTGTCTCAAGTGAAATCTCCTTCATAAAGTCTTTCACTGACCCTATATCCTAATGTTATCTCCTCCTATATTGTTCTTCTGGAACTTCCATTTTGCTTCACGTTATAGTAATCGTGTATTACCTGTAGCCCTGCCTTGCTGTCTTTTATCAGCGTGGAAACTTGTACAAATTAGATAGGAAGTACAGGGCCTAGGGCTCATTTTCAAGTATATGTACATTTTCTAAACTCTTTTTCCTTTCCTCCTTCAGGCCAAAAATACTTTATCTCATCAGGGATAAGGGAAGGGAGGGGCACACAGAAGCAAGGAAAACTGACTGATGAGCTCTTCTCCTGAAAAGAGTTATGCAATATGAAAGTCGAACATGAATAGGGGTCAATCAGGTGAAGAAGGGCAGGAATGACTAAACCTGTTATAGCTTATGCAAAAGCACAGAAGAGAAGCAATACCTTGGTGATAAAACACTGCCACCATGCTGATAGCTTAATGGAGCAATATAATCCAGCCCCACTGCGGGGGGGGGGGGGGGGGGGGGGGATCACAGAAATCTTCAACAATATATATGGCAGTAGTTGTGTTTTGGGGTGAGCAGGTCACCTCACAAGGATCTTCCTTTCTCAGGGACAGCATCTCCACATTCCATTCCATATTTCCAGAGATATATGGACTCTGGCAGCCTTGGATGTACCATGAGCCCAGGGATGCACACTGACTAAAGCCAGGCCAATCAGATTTCCTCTCTTGAGACTCTGGAGTAAGAACCATAAGAAAGTCAAGGAAGGTCTCCATGAGGCTGGAACTGTAACAGGGATAATATAGTAACTTGGGTACTATCAGGTAGTCCTTTTTCTACCAAATGGACAATGGTGCAGAGAAATTAGGTCTATACATAGATAAGAAAGAAGCAGATGTGCAAATAAAAGCATAGGAAGAAGGAACACAAGAACCCCTTAGGTCTGTGCTGGCTTCCTATTTGTTCCCTAGTTGCAGTATCTGCTCTCTTGTTCTTGGGTCTTCCAACCCCTATATCCTTATAATAAACCCCTCTTTCTGCTAAGGCTAGCTCAAGTTTCTTTCAGACACCTATAGCCAGCTAGTCCTAACTAAGACATAAACATTGTACTGAGCCACAAAATTCCCACTTACCAGTGTGTTGGAAACCCTCCAGTGTTAATCAAGCTCCTACAACTCACAAGTTGTCCACCATCAGTGTACAGAACGCTAAGAGGTTTATTTTCCATTCCATTTAACATTTTATTTTGACTGTAGCACAAATTATTTTAGGCTACACATATTTAGAAGTTTTATGTCCATGATGTAAATCCAAAGCCTATGATTCCTGTTTCATTTTACAGTTGGTATTCACTCTGAGTTGCTGGGTATACGGACATGAATATTCCGAAAGACATTCTGGAACATGAAGGGGCCATGAGTTCAGAGAAGCCATTTTTCCTGTCTTTAATCAGACCAAGTTCATCTAACAAATTTCAAGTGGGCTGATAATCAGTTCTAGGAAAATTCATTGAGGGACACATTGAAATGGCCTCTTTAGAAAGCAACAATGGAATTATCACATCCACAGATTTCATATTACCATGATGCAGTGATTCACTGTTCATCACTCATCGGACCCCTGAGAAGCCAGACAGTGCAGCCATCTAACAAAATGAATGTAGTCTAGCTGCAGTGTTTCCCCAAATTACCCAATCGTAAGACTCACCTGGAACACTGGTAAACACAGATTCCAGAAGCCCATCTCAGACCTACTGAGTCAGAATCTCTGAGAAACAGGCTGAGGACTCTGTATAATGAACATCCCCAGAGGACTCAGTTTCCCCAAACAGTTTAGCAAGACTTTAAGAATGACCCCTGAGCTTCACACTCAAGAGGAAGGCCCTGTCGGATGCTGCTGAACCAGGCTTTGACTCCCCTTTGTACTTCATCGTCTCTCTGGCTCACATTTTCTGACCTTCATTAAACCCTCTGGCTCCTCTCCAAATGCACCCTCCTGCAACAAGGCTCTGGAGCTTTCCCAGAGTTCAGCTACCTTGTTCCTCCTAGCATAGCTGACTGGAAACCCATAATAAACGACCTGCCCCTTTAGGTTCTCCCCTTCTTGCCCTAGCCCCTCCAACTGTATGCTGCCCTCAGAAGCAGCCCTGACGGGGTATGGCCGGCCTTGATAGCCCACCTCAACCCAAAACAGACCCCAGGAAGGCTGACCAACACTTCATCCATAAATGTGAGAGTAAATCATGTCCATGATTCCAACTCAAGGTGATCTATTTGATCACATATGCAGCACTTTTCCTGTATGTACACTTTAAAAATACTGAAGCAGATTCCCCAGCATACTTCTGAAGAATTAATTAATAGTATATTTCTTTGAAATAAATTTTGTAGAAGGGAGTTTTCAGAAGGGCAGTCCTTGACCAGCGCATTTCATAAACCACAAATGTGCTTAAGGTCACTGTGCCAACAGTCAGCACTGTGTTTTCCACATGTCCACTACTCCCTGGGAAACGTCAGAAGCAAGAAAAGAGACAGTAAGAAGGAGGGATGATAGTGAGTGACCCTTGTCACATCTTGTGATTATGGGGCTCCAGACCACAAAGTGTGGGGTCTGCTTTGGAAAGTACAAATAAACGTGATAGTGAGTCAGACGCCAAAAAGTAAAGGACGGATGTAAAGAGGAGTTTATTCACAGACTTACTGATAATCGTTAATTAAATCACGGACAATTTTATGCAAAATTATAATGCTATCATTTTAGTTTATGGAACACAGGATTCTTTTTTCTCTCCACAAAAGCCAGTGAGAGAACAAGAAATCCAATAAAACCACCCTCTTCTCTAAAATAAATGGATACTTCTGATGGTAAAATCCACTTTGCCAAGGTTGATGAGTGAGAATACAGTAAACCTAAAGGGAGGGATAGGGCCATAACACTTACTCGAGGTCAGATCTGAACTGCTGGAATGACACGGCTATGAAAGTGTCCAGGTCAGGCAGACGAGAAGCAGAGCACCCAGCAGCCTGACATGTGTACTCACCCTGGAAGAAGTAAAAGGTACTGCAAGTGTCAATTACACGGAGGCTCTCTGAAGAAAGCAAGGCAGCCCAGGGGAGGCTCTGCTTTCAATGCTATATATTAAGATAATATACAAGCATGTGTACAAACAAATACACATATGGGAATGGTCTATGTATGTCCTGGAGATTCAGACCAGTAACTTGTCTAATGTGTGGAAATTCCTTCTGTGGACAGAAGGGCTGCTACCGTGCGCCCAGCTGAGTACACGGACAAATTATGTTTGCCCAACTGCAGAGAAACCATACCAAATATTCCTCCCAAACAACTGATTTTAGCTTGTTCTTGTTTTCCTCCAACCACAGCCTAACAAACTGTTTCAGACAGGCATTTGACTTTTCAAATATTTGCATGCAACCATGGCAAACTTAGTGAGTCTTTGTGTTCCAGGAGCTGTGGCATGGCCTTTGAATGACATGTATACTGCATCCTGAGGTAAAATGTCATGTTCTTAAAGTACAGGAGAAAGGCCCTGCAGCAGTATAGACCTGGCCTGACCCTGTGGTATGTGCATCAGCGGGAGCCAGATGCCTAAAGCAGCCAAAAAAAGAAACGTCACACTACCAAAAGTTCAGAGTAACAAAAAAAAGAGACAAAATAAAAAGTCTAAGCTTCAATGCCAATGTGTGTGACTTTCCTTGGTCACTTGACTCTTCACTGAACAGAAAGCATATTCTCTACAGAAGGAGACACCAACAGAAAAACAATCCAGGAGGTAGCTTCTGCCAGGGCCTTGGGTCTC
This sequence comes from Lipotes vexillifer, assembly GCF_000442215.2. Taxonomy (NCBI): domain Eukaryota; kingdom Metazoa; phylum Chordata; class Mammalia; order Artiodactyla; family Lipotidae; genus Lipotes; species Lipotes vexillifer. The sequence continues at coordinate 481,956 of NW_006795213.1, read as the reverse complement.
CCTTCACTCACAGAGTTGGATGACTGTGAACCCCAGCTGCAAATGTGCCATATCCTCACCCACGGTCATCTGATTGATATTTCTGATGCCTCATAAAGAGACCCAGTCACAACTGTGACTTAAAGGGAGACCCTACTCCATACCTTACTGCTTACACTTTTGTACATTCATTTAATTCCTTTAAAAATCACATATTAATTAGACTACGTATCAGGCATAATTAGACAAAGCCACCTTTTCCCAACAAGTCTACAAACGATGCAAAACAAAACTTTATAAAAGATGTGGGGATAAATGTATATGTATAGCTGATTCACTTTGCTATACTGCAGAAACTAACACACTATTGTAAAGCAATTATACTCCAAAAAAGATGTTAAAAATTATCTTTTGAGTTTCTAAATCAACTATTTGCTATTTATAGTAAAGGTGCTTGCTTTGCAGATGAAAAGAAGTGGACTGCTTTCCACCTCCTCAATGTATCTATCAAAGTAGAGAAGGACAGTAGTCAGATATCAAAAATATGACATTATTACAACAAATGCTAAAGGAACTTCTCTAGGCAGGAAACACAAGAGAAGGAAAAGACCTACAATAACACACCCAAAACAAGAAAATGGGAGTAGGAACATACATATCGATAATTACCTTAAATGTAAATGGATTAAATGTTCCAACCAAAAGACACAGACTGCCTGAATGGATACAAAAACAAGACCCATATATATGCTGTCTACAAGAGACCCACTTCAGACCTAGGGAAACATACAGACTGAAAGTAAGGGGATGGAAGAAGATATTCCATGCAATGGAAATCAAAAGAAAGGTGGAGTAGCAATTCTCATATCAGACAAAATAGACTTTAAAACAAAGACTCTTACAAGACACAAAGAAGGACACTACATAATGATCAAGGGATCAATCAAAGAAGAAGATATAACAATTGTAAATATTTATGCACCCAACATAGGAGCACCTCAATACATAAGGCAAATACTAACAGCCATAAAAGGGGAAATCAACAGTAACACATTCATAGTAGGGGACTTTAACACCCCACTTTCACCAATGGACAGCCCACCCAAAATGAAAATAAAGAAGAAAATACAAGCTTTAAATGATACATTAAACAAGATGGACTTAATTGATATTTATGGGACATTCTATCCAAAACAACACAATACACATTCTTCTCAAGTGCTCATGGAACATTCTCCAGGATAGATCATATCTTGGGTCACAAATCAAGCGTTGGTAAATTTAAGAAAATTGAAATCATTCAAGTATCTTTTCCAACCACAACGCTATGAGACTAGATATCAATTACAGGAAAAAATCTGTAAGAAATACAAACACATGGAGGCTAAACAATACACTACTTAATAACGAAGTGATCACTGAAGAAATCAAAGAGGAAATTAAAAAATACCTAGAAACAAATGACAATGGAGACACAACGACCCAAAACCTATGGGATGCAGCAAAAGCAGTTCTAAGAGGGAAGTTTATAGCAATACAAGCCCACCTTAAGAAGCAGGAAACATCTCGAATAAACAACCTAACCTTGCACCTCAAGCAATTAGAGAAAGAAGAACAAAAAAACCCCAGAGTTAGCAGAAGGAAAGAAATCATAAAAATCAGATCAGAAATAAATGAAAAAGAAATGAAGGAAACAATAGCAAAGATCAATAAAACTAAAAGCTGGTTCTTTGAGAAGATAAACAAAATAGATAAACCATTAGTCAGACTCATCAAGAAAAAAAGGGAGAAGACTCAAATCAATAGAATTAGAAATGAAAAAGGAGAAGTAACAACTGACACTGCAGAATTACAAAAGATCATGAGAGATTACTAAAAGCAACTATATGCCAATAAAATGGACAACCTGGAAGAAATGGACAAATTCTTAGAAATGCACAACCTGCCAAGACTGAACCAGGAAGAAACAGAAAATATGAACAGACCAATCACTGAACAGACCAAGCACTGAAATTGAAACTGTGATTAAACATCTTCCAACAAACAAAAGCCCAGGACCAGATGGCTTCACAGGCGAATTCTATCAAACATGTAGAGAAGAGCTAACACCTATCTTTCTCAAACTCTTCCGAAACATAGCAGAAGGAGGAACACTGCCAAACTCATTCTACGAGGCCACCATCACCCTGATACCAAAACCAGACAAAGATGTCACCAAGCAAGAAAACTACAGGATGATATCACTGATGAACACAGATGTAAAAATCCTCAACAAAATACTAGCAAACAAAATCCAACAGCACATTAAAAGGATCACACACCATGATCAAGTGGGGTTTATCCCAGGAATGCAAGGATTCTTCAATATACGCAAATCAATTGATGTGATACACCATATTAACAAATTAAAGCAGAAAAACCATTTGGTCATCTCAATAGATGCAGAGAAAGATTTTGACAAAATTCAACACCCATTTAAGATAAAAACCCTGCAGAAAGTAGGCATAGAGGGAACTTACCTCAACATAATAAAGGCAAACCCACAGCCAACATCGTCCTCAATGGTGAAAAACTGAAACCATTTCCACTAAGATCAGGAAAAAGACAAATTTGTCCATTCTCACCACTCTTATTCAACATAGTTTTGGAAGTTTTAGCCACAGCAATCAGAGAAGAAAAAGAAATAAAAGGAATCCAAATCAGAAAAGAAGTAAAGCCATCACTGTTTGCAGATGACGTGAAACTATACATAGAGAATCCTAAAGATGCTACCAGAAAACTACTAGACCTAACCAATGAATTTTGTAAAGTAGCAGGATACAAAATTAATGCACAGAAATCTCTGGCATTCCTATATACTAATGATGAAAAATCTGAAAGTGAAATCAAGAAAACACTCCCATTTACCATTGCAACAAAAAGAATAAAATATCTAGGAATAAACCTACCTAAGGAGACAAAAGACCTGTATGCAGAAAATTATAAGACACTGATGAAAGAAATTAAAGATGATACAAACAGATGGAGAGATATACCATGTTCTTGGATTGGAAGAATCAACATTGTGAAAATGACTCTACTACCCAAAGCAATCTATAGATTCAATGCAATCCCTATCAAACTACCACTGGCATTTTTCACAGAACTAGAACAAAAAATTTCACAATTTGTATGGAAACACAAAAGACCCCGAATAGCCAAAGCAATCTTGAGAACGAAAAATGGAGCTGGAGGAATCAGGCTCCCTGACTTCAGACTATACTACAAAGCTACAGTAATCAAGACAGTATGGTACTGGCACAAAAACAGAAATATAGATCAATGGAACAGGATAGAAAGCCCAGAGATAAACCCACGCACATATGGTCACCTTATCTTTGATAAAGGAGGCAAGAATATACAGTGGAGAAAAGACAGCCTCTTCAATAAGTGGTGCTGGGAAAACTGGACAGCTACATGTAAAAGAATGAAATTAGAACACTCCCTAACACCATACACAAAAATAAACTCAAAATGGATTAAAGACCTAAATGGAAGGCCAGACACTATCACACTCTTAGAGGAAAACATAGGCAGAACACTCTATGACAGAAATCACAGCAAGATCCTTTTTGACCCACCTCCGAGAGAACAGAAATAAAAACAAAAATAAACAAATGGGACCTAATGAAACTTCAAAGCTTTTGCACAGAAAAGGAAACCATAAACAAGACAAAATGACAACCCTAAGAATGGGAGAAAATATTTGCAAATGTAGCAACTGATAAAGGATTAATCTCCAAAATTTACAAGCAGCTCATGCAGCTCAATATCAAAAAAAAAACAAACAACCCAATACAAAAATGGTACGAAGACCTAAATAGACATTTCTCCAAAGAAGATATACAGATTGCCAACAAACACATGGAAGAATGCTCAACATCAGTAATTATTAGAGAAATGCTAATCAAAACTACAATGAGATATCATCTCACACCAGTCAGAATGGCCACCATCAAAAAATCTACTAGCAATAAATGCTGGAGAGGGTGTGGAGAAAAGGGAACATTCTTGCACTGTTGGTGGGAATGTAAATTGATACAGCCACTATGGAGAACAGTATGGAGGTTCCTTAAAAAACTACAAATAGAATTACCATATGACCCAGCAATCCCACTACTGGCCATATACCCTAAGGAAACCATAATTCAGAAAGAGTCACGTACCAAAATGTTCATTGCAGCTCTATTTACAATAGGCAGGACATGGAAGCAACCTAAGTGTCCATCGACAGATGAATGGATAATGAAGATGTGGCAATATATACAATGGAATATTACTCAGCGATAAAAAGAAACGAAATTGTGTTATTTGTAGTGAGGTGGATGGACCTAGAGCCTGTCATACAGAGTGAAGTAAGTCAGAAAGAGAAAAAAAAATACTGTATGCTAACACATATATAGGGAAACTAAAAAAACAAAAAAACAGTCATGAAGAATCTAGGGGCGAGACAGGAATAAAGACACAGACCTACTAGAGAATGGACTTGAGGACACGGAGAGGGGGAAGGGTAAGCTGGGACAAAGTGAGAGAGTGGCATGGACGTATATACACTACCAAACATAAAACAGATAGCTAGTGGGAAGCAGCCGCATAGCACAGGGTGATCGGCTCAGTGCTTTGTGACCACCTAGAGGGTTGGGATAGGGAGGGTGAGAGGGAGATGCAAGAGGGAAGAGATATGGGGATATATGCATACTTATAGCTGATTCACTTTGTTATACAGCAGAAAGTAACACACCATTGTAAAGCAACTATTCTCCAATAAAGATGTTAAAAAATAAAATAAAAAATAATAAAAATACAAGCTGTTGACGAGTCGCTCCTCTGAACTAAAAACCACTCCTACATTATTCATTTTACTGACCTCACATCACACCCAAGGTCTCTTGTAACAAAAGAAAGTGACAATGATGTCAATGAGACACCACGTGAGGAGCTGGTATCTCCTAAGGCAGATGTGAACCACAGGCAGTTTGACTTCTGAGGTTGAGAGTCTACCTCCAAAAGAATTTGCTGAAGGGACAGAACCCTGGTATTTCTGGATTCTTTCTACTTGTTAGACTAAAAGGTCTAGACCAGAGATCTAGTTCTTACAGCTCTAAATAAACTAGTTCTTCAGGCCTTGCAATGCCAAGCTGGAGAAGCCAGCTTTGTGACCAAGCAGCTATACATATAACTCCGTGGGGCTGTCCCCCAGGAAGGGGAGCACAGAGGAATCTTGTAGATAGTGGGCAGTGTAGGAAATCAAACCAAATCAAGTCAGAATGTTAGAGGATATACATGTTTTCCCCCAAATATAGGCATAGTGGAGTATCTTAAACGATGTGAAACAACACTAACACCATAACCTCATTAACTAACCTACTTACTATATATTTCTTGTTGCTAATTCTCTTGGGTGCTTCTGGATTCCAGGCCTTTTACAGATGATTCTGAAACTCCTGTGAAGGTAGAAATAGACTGACAGAACTGGTATGCCTACTTCCTTTAGATCTTCACTATAAAGAATGGCAACGAATGTACTTGTTCCCAGGGTGAGGATGAACAAATATAAGGTGGTGAGTACTGTGTTATTTCAGAAATAGATATATTCCAGGTCCTAGGCAACTTATACCATATTTTTCAAATTACTATTAGCTCCTCCTTATTCTCTAGGGATGTAGCCTATAACTAAAGGAAAGGGGATTGTGGCATTGCTTGCTCTGAGAATGATGAATGGAACAAGTGCATCAGAATCATTTGGATGCTTTTTTAAAAAATGCAGATTCCTGGGAGCCACTTCAAGAAAGCATGAATCACAGGTTTGGAGCGGGTCCAGAATTTTATTTTAAACCATTACCCTTAGTGATTGTGAGCTCTCTAAAGTCTAGAGAACCCTGGCTTAAGGTACTTCAGGGCTGAAAAGCTTTGCGATACTGACTTGTTGAAAAGCCTTGTTAATCGATCTTTATAGTGCTTGCCACATCACACTCAATGGAAGAAGCAGTCCACTTGGCACCATTATCCATTCTTTGCAGGTACCTTTAACCTGTTGGACACACCCACTACCCTGGACCACAAGGTCTAGATTTAAACCAGATGCAGTTGTTCATGCACCCACATGTAGAGCCTTAAGAGAATACTCCAGTTAGGGGATGAGAGAAATACATAGTTCATTGCAAGAGACAAAGATGGATCAGCTGAAAAGTAAGAAGTAAGCCTTGATGCTTCAGTGTGAGGAAATGTTATTGAATCCAATAAGCATCAGTTGAGTTCCAGTCAAAGGAAGAGAGAGTTCTGAGAAGGAGGGAGTGGTCTGGATGTTATCACTAATGTCAAGTAGAATACAGATTGGGGATTTTGGCGTGAAGGAGGTCCTCAATTTATAAGAATGTTATTTCTGGTAAACAGATCTAGCAAATCAATAGAAATAAAAGCTAAATTGAAAGAGCCATGGAGAAATCAGGGTAAAAAAATGAAGACTACTTTCTGATAGGAAAAGGAAAGGAAGAAATTTACCTAGCTTGTAATGAAACGTAGTTTTTATTTATTTGCTTGTTTGTTTGAAGATAAGAGACTTTCCAGAAACTCCCAAGCAAACTTTCATTCTGTCTTGAGGACAAAAAAGAATTTAAAGGTACTTTGTAAGAGTTGAAAAGCGTTTCCAGTCCACAGCCTACCCACCCCACTAATCAAATGGATGGTTAGAGTTGGACTTAAGGGCTCACTGACTCACTTGGGGATCACTTAGACAAGCAACTGGACAGAGAACCTGGCTGGGTTCCCAGCTGTCCACTGTGTGTGCCTGAAAGAGTGAACAAGTCAGTCAATCACAATCTTTTGGTCCAAGGCTTGGAGACCTAAAAGGAATGAAGGGAAATGGACAAAAGGAGATGATGATTTTGGAACAAATGCTGTGCCTACCCTCATACCCTGGGACACTGGGAGAGGGATAGAAGAGAATCCCAGCAGTTATGGTTGGGAGGCTTTCCTTCTGTTGTCCAATAAAGAGAGACCTGGCTAGGACAAGAAGACACATATGGTCACTCAGAAAGAAAAACCTCTCTGTGGCTGATATATTGCATTCATTGTCCGCATGTCATTTGCCCAAACGTCAGTATAGCCTTAGGAAAAGAGCCAGCTTGGGTATCCACTGCTGCAACAGTGCTAGTCTCTGAGACCTTGTCAGATCAGTATAGACCTGTCAGAGTCCAAAGTTTCTCCAGAAAGAGAGAAAATAGGAATTAAATAGTAATAAAATGACCACAAGATATAGGGGTTTTTTTACCTTCCAAGGGGAAAAATGTCCTTCTATTCAAATTATGAAGCAGTTTTATAGAATAATTTTGATTAGACATATTCTGTACTTTATAGTCTGTGGCTTTTTACCTCCCCTGACAACATGCATTTTCAAACTTTTCAGTCTTCAGGTTATCGCTCTAACTGTTAAGATAGAGATAGATGACTAGACAGATCAAACAGCTTTATTTAGGTATAACTCAGACTAATTCACTCATTTAAAGTGTATATAATTCAGTGAGTTTAAGTATATACACAGGGTTGTGCAACCTTTACCACCATCAGTTTTAGAACATTTTCATCATCCCACGAAGAAGCCCCACACCCATCAGCAGTCATACCCATTTCCCAGCTCCACTCTCCCCCAGCCCCAGACAACCATTAATCTACTTCCTGTCTCCATGGATTTGCCTATACTGGACATTTCATACAAATGGAATATACAGTATGTAGTCTTTTGTGACTGGTTTCTCTCATTTAGCATGATGCTTTCAAGGCTCATCCATGTTGCAATGTATATTTCTTTATATTGCCAAATAGTACTCCATTGTATGGATATGCCACATTTTATTTACCCAGTTTCTCAGTTGATGGACATTCGGGTTGTTTCTACTTTTTGGCTATTAGGAATAATGTTGCTAAAACATTCATATCAATACCACTATTACTACCATATACAGTAGGCAAGAGCCTATCACTCAAATTATTTCAAAGGTCTGAAAAGCAAAATGTCTTAAAAAACAAATGTGCTAGTTTTAAGAAACTGTTCGAGTTAGATTTAAATGGCTGCAAAAATTTTAAAAAGATGCAGATTTGCTACCATGTTTTGTCATTTATTACTGAGTTGAGGAATTTAAGATTGGTTCATCTTTCCACTATTTATGTGTCTCCTGTCATTCTGCTTTCCTGGCTATCCTACTTAGCTCTAGCAGTTCTCAATTTAGCCTTTCAAAAAATGGAAATACTTTTTACATTCATTAGCTTTAACAAGGAAATATGTTAACATTACTGCTCATTAGAACTAAATGGATGGTGAATATTTACCACACAATTCCTTCCTATTAAGCGTATTACTGTGCTTTTTAAAGTTATGGTTAAATTTGTTCCACAGAAAAATAAAGTTAAGTGCTTGCCAAAGAAAGACAGTAAACTTGCAAAAATGTTTTTCAATTTGGAGTAAAACAAGTAGGTACTAAAGCTTATTTTTCCACCTATTGTTTCAAGGTATCACAGAGCCTATGAGAAACCAATATTTACAAGCAAACATCAAAAGACATTAGCCCTTGATTTTAAAGCAAAAACATAAATCCATATATGGACAACACAAGGCAGAGAATGCACTGGAAGGTTAGTAGTATAAAAGTAAGCAGAAAGACAAATTCGCAATATGGAACAAGCTTATTTCATACACATTCACTGCAGAAACCTTTGAATTTCCACATATAACCAAGTAGGGGCTGTGACCCAATTTACACATATACCTCATAACCTGCATTTGAAGCTCCCAAGGGGTTATTTTCACAGAAGCCTATTAAGATCCCATTTGCTAAATGTCTATCAACGAATGTTAATAAAAGGGCTTTATTATTAGAATATAAGCCAGAGACTTATTATCTGAGTTGTATCTATAAAAGCTCTATGCACCTCAACATAAGGATCTTCCTTTATTGAGATATAACTCACACAACTATAAATTTCACCCCTTCAAACTGCACACTTCAGTAGTTTTTAGCAAATTCACAGAGCTAGTTTTCATTTTTGAGAACAGTTTTGTAACCAGCTGTTCACCTCTCAGAACTTTACCCTTTCTGCTTTTCTTTTATACGAGTTGCGACAGCATACCGGTGAAGAGTGCTGATTCTGGAGCAAGGCTGCCTGGACTTAAATTTATCATTTCACCCTCTAGATGGCTATGTATCCTTAACCTCTTTGAGCTTTCATTTTCTCATATGTAAAATGAGGATGACTGTAAAGTGTTGATATATGTGAAATATTCAGAAGTTAACCTGACACTCAATAATTAGCTAATATTGTTTTAATAAACCAAACTCTTCAAGTACAGAAAGAAGCATTAAAACTGAATATGTGCTTAAAAAAATTAAAAAGGTCCTTTCCTTCTAAAGATGGAATCCAAACTCCTAACAGGCCAAAAAGGGCTAAGATCTCTCTAGCCTCTAGCTGCCACCTCTAGCCTCTGCTCCACTCTTCCCTAAGACCCACCCGACACACAATAACACAGACTGGCTGTGTTTGCCGGCACACCCTGCACTCTTCTTTGTTTCCATTCCTTGGCTCCTGCTGCTTCCTTGAGAATGCCTATCACAGTCCTCCACCTAGCTAACTCATTCTGATTTTTAAAATCAGTGGTTTAGTGGTCAACTCCTCTGGGAAGGCTTAACAGATATGGTTCCAGCTTCTCACTGATCCCTCCTACAACCATGACCATAATTATGATTAGTTAAGTGTCCTTCCCTCTGGATTCCCATGATATATGATTATCTCTGCACTTACTGCCTCCAACTATACTTATTCTTTGAGGAGTCTGTCTTCTCGACTAAACTGTGAGGTGTTTTTTTTTTCAGCTTCACTGAAGTATAACTGATATATAAAATTGTAAGATATTTAAAGTGTACATAGGGTTGGTTTGATATACATATACATTATGAAAGGAGGCCCCCACCTAATTAATTAACATATCTACCACCTCACTTTTTGAGTGTGTATGAGAGAGAAAATGTAAGTACTACTCTCTTAGCAAATTTAATTATACAATACAGTGTTATCAACTATAGTCACCATGTTTTGCATTAGATCTTCAGACCTTATTCATCTTTTTTTATTAATTAATTAATTTATTATTTATTTTTGACTGTGTTGGGTCTTTGTTGCTGCGTGCAGGCTTTCTCTAGTTGCAGTGAGCAGGGGATACTCTTTGTTGCGGTGTGCAAGCTTCTCATTGTAGTGGCTTCTCATTGCGGAGCACGGGCTCTAGGCGCGTGGGCTTCAGTAGTTGTGGCTTGCAAGCTCAGCAGTTGTGGCTCGCGGGCTCCAGAGAGCAGCCTCAGTAGTTGTGGCTCACGGGCTTAGCTGCTCCATGGCATGTGGGATCTTCCCGGACCAGGGCTTGAACCCGTGTCCCCTGCATTGACAGGCGGATTCTTAACCACTGCCCCACCAGGGAAGTCCCTCATCTTATACATGAAAATTTGTACCCTTTTACCAACCTCTCCCTTTTTAAACTGTGAGATGTTTGAGGGAAAGTTCTGCCACTTATTCCAAGGGACTAGAACTCTGCCTGAAAATACAAAGGTGCTTAATCAATGTTTGCTGATAGGATAGGATACATCAGCCATTCTCAAACTTTTTGGTCTCAGGATGCCTTTACACTGCTAAAAATAATTAAGGATTTTAAAAGCTTTTGTTTATATAGGATATCAATAAATATCTACCATACTAGAAATTAAAATGGATAAACTTGTAATAACACATGTATTAATTCAAGAAAGTTAGAAAGGTAAATAACTCTTAGCATTATTATGAAAATAGCTGTGACTCCAAGGACTCTCTGAAAGGGTCTCAGAGACCCCCAAGAGCCCCAGACCACAATATATGGTATAGTGGAGTTTTCATTTGTTTCTTAAATCATAAAATGTGTCTTCATTCATAAAATAGTTAAAGTATTTGGGAAGGGTGATGGGCAAATGAAAAGATCTAAGACGGGAAGGGAGATACAACCTTGCCATAGCTAGAGAAAACTGCTGGAGACAGGAAGGTAAAGAAAAGGAAGAGTGGTAATAAAGTACATCAGCACCAGTCTTAGGAGAAATAATAATGAAGCTATAAGTAACTGCACAAACAAAACCAAAAACAAGAATGACACGGAAGGCCAAAAGTTGAACAAAATCTTAAATAGAAATTGATCTTTTAGTACACCATTTTGACAATTCTATCCCACCCCATTCCCACCTTTTTTGACATTCTCAATCCTCACATGCTCCTTTTTTACAGGACTCTCCTCTGTGGAACTCTATTCTCTCTTGCCTTATAATCATTGGCTGAAAAAAGCTGCTCAAATGTTATGTGATTAGAGAAGAAAAAAAAAAAAGTGACAGCTCTGATGAAGCTGCATGACTGGAATCCAACTGATAAAAATTTTAACATTCTATTAGATCATAAAAAATGATAAGATTTTAAAAATAGGAATGCTGAAGTTATTTTTACATGCTGAAAATACATTAAAAGTTAGTGTCCTTAAAATATGCTGCATGAAGGCCAGGACTGGAAAGTAATACGAACTTGGTTACAGTGCTAGGGTGGTAGATGATTTAAATTATTTCATTAATGTTGTGATATTATCCTTTCTACAGCCACAAAATCCATGGAAATATGACAATTAAATTTCAACTTACATTTGGCTTTGGTCTTTTCTACAAACTTTTCAGGGATATACAACTGGTTTGAATTTTGTTAAGTAGTCATATGTGCTGGGTCAAAAACTCAACGTCAAGACCAGGCATAGGCAAACTACAGGCCAAGGCCAAATTCAGCCTGCAGACGCTTTTTGTATAGTCCTCAGGCTAAGAATAGTTTTTACACTTTAAAAAGTATGTAAAAACAAAACCAAACCATCAAACAAACCAAAAAAACTAAGAATAATATGCAAAAGAAAGTGTATGTGGCCTGCAAAGCCAAAAATATTTACTATCCCTTACAAAAAAGTGCTTGCTAATGCATTCATTAGCATTAGTGTTGGGTCCATAACGTATACTAAATAAATGTTAGCTACTGTTGTTATTAATTTTGATATTATTATTGCTGTATGTGATTATCCTTAATGATTATGCTCCTTGAATAATTTTAATTTCTAAACTCTGAGACCATGGCTTGAACCTTGTCTAATCACGTTAACTATGAAGTATTGCTGTCACTATTTTTTTTCATTCTTTTCATCCTGATTAGTCTATTTTTTTTTAAACATCTTTATTGGAGTATAAATGCTTTACAATGGTGTGTTAGTTTCTGCTTTATAACAAAGTGAATCAGTTATACATATACATATGTTCCCATATCTCTTCCCTCTTGCGTCTCCCTCCTCCCACCCTCCTTATCCAAGCCCTCTAGGTGGTCACAAACCACCCAGCTGACCTCCCTGTGCTATGCGGCTGCTTCTCACTAGCTATTTATTTTACGTTTGGTAGTGTATATATGTCCACGCCACTCTCTCACTTTGTCACAGCTTACCCTTTCCCCTCCCCATATCCTCAAGTCCATGCTCTAGTAGGTCTGTGTCTTTATTCCCATCTTACCCCTAGGTTCTTCATGACCGTTTTTTTTTTTCCTTAGATTCCATATATATGTGTTAGCATACGGTATTTGTTTTTCTCTTTCTGACTTACTTCACTCTGTTTGACAGACTCTAGGTCCATCCACCTCACTACAAATAACTCAATTTCGTTTCTTTTTATGGCTGAGTAATATGCCATTGTATATATGTGCCACATCTTCTTTATCCATTCATCTGTTGATGGACACTTAGGTTGCTTCCATGTCCTGCCTATTGTAAATAGAGCTGCAATGAACATTTTGGTACATGACTCTTTTTGAATTATGGTTTTCTCAGGGTATATGCCCAGTAGTGGGATTGCTGGGTCATATGGTAATTCTATTTGTAGATTTTTAAGGAACCTCCATACTGTTCTCCATAGTGGCTGTACCAATTCACATTCCCACCAACAGTGTAAGAGTGTTCCCTTTTCTCCACACCCTCTCCAGCATTTATTGTTTGTAGATTTTTTGATGATGGCCAATTCTGACCGGTGTGAGATGATACCTCATTGTAGTTTTGATTTGCATTTCTCTAATGATTAATGATGTTGAGCATTCTACATGTGTTTGTTGGCAATCTGTATATATTCTTTGGAGAAATGTCTATTTAGCTCTTCTGCCTATTTTTGGATTGGGTTGTTTGTTTTTTGGTTATTGAACTGCATGAGCTGCCTGTAAATTTTAGAGATTAATCCTTTGTCAGTTGATTCATTTGCAAATATTTTCTCCCATTCTGAGGGCTGTCTTTTGGTCTTGTTTATGGTTTCCTTTGCTGTGCAAAAGCTTTGAAGTTTCATTAGGTCCCATTTGTTTATTTTTGTTTTTATCTCCATTACTCTAGGAGATGGGTCAAGAAGGATCTTGCTGTGATTTATGTCATAGAGTGTTCTGCCTATGTTTTCCTCTAAGAGTTTGATAGTTTCTGGCCTTACATTTAGGTCTTTAATCCATTTTGAGCTTATTTTTGTGTATGGTGTTAGGGAGTGATCTAATCTCATACTTTTACATGTACCTGTCCAGTTTTCCCAGCACCACTTATTGAAGAGGCTGTCCTTTCTCCACTGTACATTCCTGCCACCTTTATCAAAGATAAGGTGACCATATGTGCATGGGTTTATCTCTGGGCTTTCTATCCTATTCCATTGATCTATCTTTCTGTTTTTGTGCCAGTACCATACTGTCTTGATTACTGTAGCTTTGTAGTATAGTCTGAAGTCAGGGAGCCTGATTCCTCCAGCTCCGTTTTTCGTTCTCAAGATTGCTTTGGCTATTCGGGGTCTTTTGTGTTTCCATACAAAGTGTGAAATTTTTTGTTCTAGCTCTGTGAAAAATGCCAGTGGTAGTTTGATAGAGATTGCATTGGATCTGTAGATTGCTTTGGGTAGTAGAGTCATTTTCACAATGTTGATTCTTCCAATCCAAGAACATGGTATATCTCTCCATCTATTTGTATCATCTTTAATTTATTTCATCAGTGTCTTATTTTCTGCATACAGGTCTTTTGTCTCCTTAGGTAGGTTTATTCCTAGATATTTTATTCTTTTTGTTGCCATGGTAAATGGGAGTGTTTTCTTAATTTCACTTTCAGATTCTTCATCATTAGTGTATAAGAATGCCAGAGACTTCTGTGCATTTATTTTGTATCCTGTTGAAAAATCTTGATTTCCTCTTTTTTCTTATACTGTGGTAAAATATACATAACAAAGAAGTTATCTTTTTTCCCCTTTTCTAACTTTTATTTAATTGTCGTAAGAACACTCAACATGAAATCTACCCTGTTAAATTTTTTTTTAACTACCCTCTTAAATTTTTAAGTGTACAATATTGTTGACCACAGGTACAATGTTGTTCAAAAGATCTCTAAAACGTATTCATCTTGCTTAATGCAACTGTACGTCCGTTGATTAGTAACTCCCCAAGCCTCCTTTCTCTCAGCCACTGGCAACCACCATTCCAATCTTTGTTTCTATGAATTTTACTATTTTAAATATCTCATATAAGTGTAATCTTGCAGTATTTGTCTTTCTGTCACTGGCTTATTTCACTCAGCATAATGTCTTCAAGATTCATCCATGTTGTTGCATATTGCAGAATTTCCTTGTTTTCAAGTCTGAGTAATAATTCATTGTATGTATATAATACATTTTCTTTATCCATTCATCTGTCGATGCATACTTAGATTGTATCACAGCTACTGGAAATAGTGCTGTAATGAACACAGGAGTGCTAACATTTCTTTGAAATCCTGATTTCAATTCTTCTGAATAAATACCCGGAAGTGGGACTGTTAAATAATACAGTAGTTCTATTTTTAATTTTTCAAAGACCCTCCATATTGTTTTCCATAGTGACTGCACCGTTTTGCATTCCCACCAACAGTGCACAAGGGTTGCAATTTTTTTCACAGTCTCACCAGCACTTGTTGTCTTTTGTTATTTTTTATAATAGCCATCCTGACAGGTGTGAAGTGATATCTTATTATGGTTTTGATTTGCATTTCTCTGATAATTAGTGATGGTGTACATTTTTTCATGTATCTGTTAGCCATCTGTATGTCTTCTTTGGAGCAATGTCTATTTAAGTTCTTAACTATTTTTTAATATAAATTTTATTTATTTATTTATTTATTTATTTATTTATTTTTGGCTGCACTGATTCTTTGTTGATACGCACAGGCTTTCTCTAGTTGTGGCAAGTGGGGGCTGCTCTTCGTTGCGGGGCTTCTCTTGTTGCAGAGCATGGGCTCTAGGCGTGCAGGCTTTAGTGCAGGCACATGGGCTTAGTTGCTCCGTGGCATGTGGGATCTTCCCAGACCAGGGCTCAAACCCGTGTCCCCTGCATTGACAGGCGGATTCTTAACCATTGCGCCACCAGGGAAGCCCCTTAACTAATTTTTAATTGGGTTATTAGGTGGGGTTTTGTTTGTTTGTTTGTTTTGCTATTGAGTTGTAGGAGTTTCTTACATATTTTGGAGATTAAACTCTTATCAGATATATGGTTTGCAAATATTTTCTGCCATTCCATAGGTTTCCTTTTCAATATGTTGTTTCATTTGCCGTGCAGAAGCTTTTTTTTTAAGTTTGATATAGTTCCACTTGTCTATTTTTGCTTTTGCTGCCTGTGCTCTTGGTGTCATATCCATGAAATCATTGCCAAGACCAATGTCATAAAACTCTTCCCCTATGTTTTTTCTAGGAGTTTTACAGTTTCATATTTTATGTTTAAGACTTTAAACCATTTTGTGTTGTATTTGCATAAGGGTGTTGAATTTCGTTATATGCTTTTTCTGCAACTATTGAGGTGTATTCTGTTAATGTACTGCACCACATTGATTTTTGTATGTTGAACCATCCTGGCATCCCAGGGATAAATCCCACTTCTTCATGCTGTATGACCCTTTTAATGTACTGTTGGATTTAGTTTGCTGGTATTTTGTTGAGGATTTTCCCCCTATATTCATCAGGGATATTGGCCTGTAGTTTTTTCTTATGATGTCTTTGTCTGGCTGTGGTATCAGGGTAATACTGGCCTCATAAAATGAATTTGGAAATATTCTCTCCTCTTCAACTTTTTGGAAAAGTTTGAAAAGGTTTGGCATTAATTCTTCTTTAATTTGGTAGAATTCACCAGTGAAGGCATCTGATCCTAGGCTTTTCCTTCTTGGGAGGTTTTTGATTCCTGATTCAATCTCCATACTAGTTATAGGCTTGTTCAGACTTTCTACGTCTTCATGATTTAGTCTTGATAGGCTGCATGTTTCTAGGAATGTATCCAATTATTCTAGGTTATCTGGGTTTTTTGCCATATAGTTTTTCATAGTAATCTCATTATTCTTTTTATTTCTGTGGCATCAATTATAATGTCTCCTCTTTCATTTCTGATTTTATTAATTTACCCTTCTCTCCTTTTTTCTTAGCTAGTTAAGGGTTTGTTAATTTTTTTTTTTTAAACAACTCTTGGTTTCACTGATTTTCTATTGTTTTTCTGTTTTCTATTTCACTTATTTCTGCTCTAATCTGTATAATTTTCTTCCTTCTGCTAACTTTGAGTTTAGTCTGTTCTAAAGACTAAGGAGTCTAAGGAGTTTTCTATCTCCATAATAAGGTGTAAAGTTGCATTGTTTGAGATCTTTCTTTTTTAATGTAGGCATGTATCACAATAAATTTCCCTCTTAGTACGCTTTTGCTGCATCCAATACATTTTGGTATGTTGCGTTTTGTTTTCATTTGTATTGGGATATTTTCTAATTTCCTTTTTAAATTTTTTCTTCACCCTTTTGTTGTTGAAGAGTATGTTGTTTAATTTCCACATATTTGTGAATTTTCCAGTTTTCCTTCTGCTATTGATTTCCAATTTCATTCCATTTGATCAGAATAAATACTCGGTATGATTTCAGTCTTCTTAAGTTTTGTAAGACTTGATTTGTAACCTAACATATCCTGGATAAAGTTCTGTGCACACTTGATAAGAATGTGTATTCTGCTGCTCTTGGATGGAATGTTCTGTATATGACTTTAGTTCCATTTGGTCTAAAGTATAATACAAGTCTAACGTTTCCTTATTGATTTTCTGTCTGGATGTTCTGTCCATTATTGAAAGTGAAGTACTGAATCTTCCACTATTTTTGTATTGTTGTCTATTTCTCCCTTCAGTTCTGTCAATGTTTGCTTTATATATTTAGGTGCTCTGATGTTATTAGGTGCATAAACAATTGTTCTATCTTCCTAGATGACTGACCCTTTATCATTATTTAATATCCTTCTTTGTTTCTTGTGCCAGT
Organism: Lipotes vexillifer; assembly: GCF_000442215.2. Taxonomy (NCBI): domain Eukaryota; kingdom Metazoa; phylum Chordata; class Mammalia; order Artiodactyla; family Lipotidae; genus Lipotes; species Lipotes vexillifer. Next base: position 464,552 of record NW_006795213.1, on the reverse strand, counting down.
TTTTCACTTAAAGTCTATTCTGAATTGACAGACTTTTTTTTTCTTTCAGCACTTTAAAGATGTTATTCATTGTCTTCTGGCTTGCCAGGTTTCTGACTAGAAGTCTGCTCTAATTAATATCTCTGCTTCTATATATAATGTGCTCTTTTTCTTTGGCTGTCTTCAAGATTTTCACTTCATCTTTGGTTTTCAGAAGTTTGAATATGATATGGCTAGGTAGGATATGTTTATTGTGTTTGGCATTTATCCTACTTGGGATTTCTGAGCTTTTTGGATCCATGGTTTAACATCCTCCATTTCACCAGTTATGGAAAACTCTCAATCATGTGCCTTCCAATATTTCTTCTGCCCATTCTTTCTGTCTTTTTTTTAATGGGATTCCAATTATATGGTACATTAGAATGTTAGACCATGTGATATTGCCCCTGAGATCCTGGATGCTCTGTTCTGTTTTGGAGTGCTTTTTTCCCGTTCTTTTTTCTCTTGGTGTTTTTGGTTTGGGTAATTTCTACTGATTATCTTCAAGGTCACTGATTCTTTCCTCAGCTATGGCAAGTCTACTGATGAGCTCATGAATAGCATTCTTCATTAATATTACTGTGTTTTTTATGTTTACCATTGCCATTTGATTCTTTCTTGAAGTTTCCATCTCTCTGCTGAAACCCCCTGCTTGTTCATTTATGTTGTCCATATTTTCCACTAGATCCTTTGACATACTAATCGTAGTTGTTTTAAATTCCCTCTATAAGTATTCCAACATCTTGCTCATCTCTAAGTCTTGTTCTGTTTATTGCTTTGTCTCTTGACAGTGGGCTGTTTTTTCTTGCTTTTTTGTGTGCTTCATAATATTTTTTATTGAATACATCATGTAGGAGACCTTTAATGGTCTGGGCCCCAGATGGTTTCCGCTTATTCCCCCACAGGTAGAGGGTACTTTATTTCCTTTTTCCCCAGCCACAGTAGGTTTATACATGTCCCCTGGGGTGCAACAGGGTTTGCTGTTTTCTCCAAACAAATGAAGGCTTTTTTTTTTTCTTAGAGAAGGGTATGGGTAGAGCTTTGTATCTTTTCCACTGCAGCAACTACTCCCCTCCCCAGTCCTGCAGAACTGAAGGAGGATTTCCCTGGTCTCCCACCCCTGTTCCAAAACTTTCCAAAGAATATACAGCAGAAGACCTTGGATATGAACTATAAGTAGGTACAAATACCCTTTGTGTCTGCAACTCTTAGGTGTTCTATACTCTCATCCTAGCCCACACTCTACCTTTAATAATTTGTTAAAATTTATTGCTGAGTTCTTATTCACTTATGTAGTGGTCCCATCTTCCTCCCATGCTCTGCCACAGGTAAGACAGTGGTTGCATCCTGTCTCTCCTTGGAGGTACCTATATATTCCTAGCTTTTAGGCTAGTTGATTGCCTTGCAACCTCAGTTATCTGATAGGTTCAAGAAAAGTTATGGTTTTTATATTATCTTTTTCTTGTTGGTAGTGTAAGAGTAACACTCTGTCCAGTTTTCTACATACTAGGCATAAGTCTGTCCCATCCTGACTATTCTAGAATACTCCAGTTATGAATAGCTCATAGACATTTCATAATTACCTTCATTCTTCTAATATATTTTATAGATATGCCTGATGCCATCATGCACCAAGAACAAATCTGCACCATAGAGTACACATCCTATTGCAATAATAAGCAGGTATTTATCCATTATGATGCCCCAATTTATTTTTAAGATGCTACCATTGTTACCCAGGCAAAACACATTCTTTCCTGTTAGCTACGTTTTGCAGAATTTCATATATTTTACAACTATAGTACAGACAGTCCTCAATTTACTGCCATTCAGCAAAGTAAATCACTCATACAACCCTCTGGCAAAGACATCCCATTATTGCTTTCAATTCAGCAAAAGCACAGAGCATGCCTTCTTTTCCATTATAATTCTAGCCTCATCAATTTTTCTCATTGCTCTTTTTTTTTTTTCCTTGCGTTATGCGGGCCTCTCACTGTCGTGGCCTCTCCCATTTGCGGAGCACAGGCTCCGGACGCGCAGGCCCAGCGGCCATGGCTCACGGGCCCAGCCGCTCCGCGGCATGTGGGATCCTCCCGAAACGGGGCACGAACCCGCGTCTCCTGCATCGGCAGGCGGACTCTCAAGCACTGCGCCACCAGGGAAGCCCTCTCATTGCTCTTTATAGCTCTATCCCTGAAACTCTCAAGGAATAAGCATTTTCTAATCCCTTTAATGAACCCATGCTGTAGTACTTTCTGGCCCTATGATCTTCGTCAGATTATTGAATCTCTCCAAACTTTACTTTCCTCATTTCCAAAATGAAGATAACAATGTGAGAAATTAAATGAGAAAATATATTATCTTTGAAAAGTGCTTGGCTATTATTATTATGCTTTTCTATCATTAATAGCTGATTATATATTAGAGTTATAGCCAATTGTATAGAGACTCAGGTATCTCTCCTCTAGTCAAGAATATAACCCCTATAATAATGTTACTTTAAAAGGAAAACCAAATTAAAATTAAAAATCATTTCCACTTAGAATGCCTTTTCCAGGAATGCAACCCACTGAAAATATAAGGTCTTGTTATGCACTACAAAATATCTTTTCTTTCTTATTTTAACTCTCATGTATACATATATATGTGTGTGTATATATATGTGTGTGTATATATATACGTGTGTGTGTGTGTGTATATATATATATATATATATATATATATATGGCATATATATGTGTATGTATGTGCATGTGTTTCTATATATATGAGCCTGATGATTGGCGACTGACTGCCCCTGCTCATCTGGACTTCCATCTGCAACAGGGACAGGGCCAGGCACAGTGCTTAGCTCATTTTTTCTTGGACAGACTCCATTACCCAGTCACATATTTCACTGACTCTACAAGAACCAAGCAAATGATCTGATGGTTTTGGTAATTAAAAAACTTCCGGCCAGCATGCATTTTCAGAAACTGCCAAAGGTATTGCAGAGTGATAAATTGCTCCTGCAAGGGCCTGATCAATTTATTTCTCTTGATCTTCAGGTTTTATCCTGTCAATAAACAAAATCCCTAAGAATATTTTGATGCAGCTGCTAGCAGTATCCTTGAGATACTGACTGTGTATGCATCCTTTCATGATAGTTACCCTAAGGCTAAAAAAGACTCATAGGAAGAAGACTTCTAGATCTAAAAATATAAAGAATTTTTGATGTCCATAGGACATTTCTTATTTATGAAGACATGTCTGTTTGTCTTGGTAGCATTTGGAAATGCATTTGGTACCATTTGCAGATCATGTGAAGGTTTTTTCCCTTAGAATAACTTGCATGTTGAAAAGTTCCATAGGTTTGAAGGTAGTCTCAAATTTTTACTAAAGCTAAATACAAATCTAGTAATCACTTCAGACTTCATGGAAAACAATTTTCCATCCCTACAACGGTTTCAACCACCAAGATTAGAATGACGATTTTGCTGCAATAGAGATTAGTTGAGTTCTAATTATGATTTATATATGCTCTGAATATAAACTAATTCAGCTAAAATGTATGGATACATTTGAAAGATTTCAAAAACATACCATTCAATAGAGACATATGGTTTCTTTAAGCTTCTTTGTAAATCTCAAGGTCACTAGGCCTACAGGAGCCAGATTCCAACTACCTTTCAACTCTAAAGCATTTAGAGTTGTTCTTAATCACATATTCTGGACATTTTGAAGAAGTAGGACAATAAGCATCTTGTTTCTAATCTCTACAAAAGAAATGGATGCACTTCATCCCCCCAGCTCCATTCTCAGTCATTTGGGGTGTAATAACAAGGTAGGAAATATATTCACCAACTTGGAGACCCATATGCCAGAAAAATTATTTGTTGAATACTTCTCCCTCCCTCTTCATATGAAAATGCCAGAGGTCCCGGGAGACAGAAATAGATCTCATTTTTATATTTAACGGTTTTGCTGTAATGACTATCTTAAGTGTACAGGAATTAGAATGAACTTATAATAAAATTAGTTTTATACAAAAATCTATTATATGCTTTTAGAAATAATTTTAAGAGAATAAAAGCCTAAAGGGAATATAGGAATTCCTTATATTAGGCATTTTGTTCATTATTTTAAAATTCATAACTCAATCTTCTCAGTATCTTGAAAAAATATTGAAAAAAACCTTAATGAGCAAAGAATTCCCTATCTACCATCCCACCCTCTCTGATTTTTCCCTTCTGTCTTATCTCTAAATCATCTTTTAAAATAAAAATGCTTCAGGGACAAGTTAAGCTTTACTAGCGAGTATCTTTGTGTCTAGCCAGATGAGAAGAGGGGCTTTCTAGGAATGGTTCTGTAAGAAAATCTCTCTTCAGCTTTTGCCCTGCAGCTGCCCCGACAGGACCAAATCATACCAAATTTGCAGAACTCTCACAAACAGGCTGCAACTACCTCCCTGAGAAACCTTCTTGTAGAGTTCTCCACCACTTATATCCAGACAACCCTGCTGTCACAGCAGGAGCACAAAAGACCTTCAAATGAACAATCTGCACCTTAGGATCATGCCTCCTTCTAGTTTCTGAACCACTGAGATCACTGTCAGGTTCTACTTGATCTCCTGTACTCCAGACTACTGCTTATTTTGGATACAGGGACTTGAAGTCAGAAAATCATGTTTTAATTCTCAACTCCATTACATACTGTCTTTTTGACCTTAAGCAAGTCACTTACATGCTCTGATCATCAGTTTCTTCATTTTCAAAAATAGGGATCATGATACTCTGCCTCAGAGGACTGACAAAGGGACTGAAAGGGATAAAATAATATATGTGAACTTTATTTGGGGAACTGTGAAGTATTAAACAAATGCCGGTTTAAAGATTACCCAAAGCTTGGAAGATAAAACTGAACATGAATCTACAAAGGGTAAACATAATGGATGGCATTAGTTCTCTGTAAAAGTCATCGATCATAAAAAGGCCATTTGGGTTCCTCTACCCCAAGTCCAATAAGATGATTTGGTATCTCAGCAAAAATGATTTACTTAAAATAAAGTTGTAACCTAATGTTATTGAAATTTGTATGAAGCAAGAATGTGTTAAAAGAAGATAACAGTATAAGTGGATATTTTAGAAAGGTGAGGAAGGTGTTACAAAGAAGAATTTGGTGCTATTTACCCTGCTGTGTCCAAGGGAAACGGATATTGACTCACCAGGCATTGTGATTTTGAGAAACAGATGTTCTGTATTATAAAAGCAACTTTAACATATCAGTCTCCACTGAAGTATAATGAAACGTACTTTCAAGACTACTTGGAGACTCACAGACTTCAAAAACAAACTTATGGTTACCAAAGGGGAAAGGCGGGGGGGAGGGATAAATTAGGAGTTTGGGATTAATGTATACTATATATACATATATAAATGAGGGAACCCTATTCAATACTCTGTAATAACCTATATGGGAAAAGAATCTTAAAAAGAGTGGATATATGTATATGTATAACTGAATCACTTTGCTGTACACCTGAAACTAACATGATATTGTAAATCAACTATACCCCAATATAAAATAAAAATCAAATTTAAAAAAGAAGACTACTTGGAGCCCTTTATTCTGATTCTATGTTCACCAAGCCATCTTTTGATTACTAATTGGATCAACAAAAGTAAAAATCAGAAATAAACTGATGTGATCCCCACCAGGACAGCGTGGGTGGGAAGCCAGCCTTAGCAATCTTTATTGAGGAGGTACTTACATATTTATCAAGAACCATATAACTGTTCTCATTCTTCTGAATCTATACTTCTGCATCTAGGGTATAATGCCAATGTGGAAAAATATGTTTACAAAGTTGAAAATCACAGAATTATATACACTTTAAAAAAAAAAGGAAACTGATCATTATAATAGTATACTTACTCTATAGATATTTCCTAATAATTTAAAACAATGGTTATAAAGACTACACAGAGCAGGGGTCACAAACTCATATACCCACAGGATCAGGAAAGAAAGAATAAAGATAGAAGCAGACTGGTTTAAGAGACAACAGGGAATGATGACGACTATGGTGAACTCCTAGCTAACAAGGGCAGCCACTACTCAGCTCCAGTCATTTACTGCCATGGGGGAAGGTGGACCCAGTGCTGCCAAATCTTCTGATCTTTCAAAAGCATCTGGAAGTCAGGATCTCTTTGTGAAATATTTTGACATTCACACATTGGAAATTAATTCAATCTAAAACAACAACAGCAACACCACCACCAAGTGAGCCAATATTATGAGAGTCAAACAAAACATGGGTATAGCCTGGATTTGGCCTGGAGTCTGCCAGTTTGAACTCTGCTCTGCAACTCTGAAAAATGCTTGTGTTATAATGTTTAAAAACAAAAAGTACTGGGGCATAAGTCAAATTATACAAATGCAATGCACTCTTATCATATCAGAGATCTATCAAAACTGTCCACGAGTCACATGTAATATAAAGCAGTAAGAAAGTTTGTTATCAATGTCAACTTTTATCTCCATGAAAATAGTAGTCATTTGTATCACTCACACATTTATGCACTTTATTAAATCTTGGATTGACTTACAAAATCAACTTAACATACTCTATACATTTTAATAAGCTTGAGCTGGAAATGTGTTTCTTTCTAGCAAAGGAAACTATAAATAATGTTCAGATTTTTAATAATGTTTTGAGTCAATCATACGTAGAAGGGTGACATTAAGCAAAACCACAGAAATATATGTAAAATAATAAAAACTAAGACTGGATCGAGATGATAGACTTTACACACATCTAAACACCTTCCTATCCTAAACCCAATGAGATGAAAGAAAATACTTTAAAAGAATAAATTCAGAATTTCAGTGAAAGCAAGGAAGAGTGCTGCTAAGCAGATCATAAATTTTGAGAATTTCTCAAAGGATAGGAAGCAGGTGGATTCAGATCAGAGAAACAAGATCAGAAGAAAACTGAGTTCTAAACACTTGTAGGAAAAAACTGCTGTGAAGGTAGGTGCAGTTTCAGGGGGCTTCAAATTTAGAGTCAGTTGAATGAGGAGCATATGGAGGTTCTGAGGTGATCGTCAGGATGAAAAGGTACACCAGGTACAGTAAGACAGGGTCATTTCTTCTCCAGATTATGCTAATAAGATGACTGATCAAAGCATCTAATATTAGCATAGGAGTCTAAGCTATCCCTTGTTGACAATTCAGGCCCTCTCCCATCACCCCTATCTGACGCCTAGCCTTCTCCAATATGACAGTGTCTTATAATATGTGCTAACCAGAGGAAGTGGCAGGCATAAGGAAGAGAAGGAAAGATGATTTATTTGGGGATATGGAAGAATGTTTCAGGATATATAGATATATACAGAGATACAGATATAGATATTTTTTTTGCTTAACAACTGGCAGAGCCTCCACCCTGACTATGAGGCTATAACAGCCGGAGGATCTGAATGTGCCAGTTAGACGTGATGCTGCCAGCATAAAAGACTTCCATTAAACAGCTAAAGGATTAAAGAAGGAATCTGTTGCTTGAAACTGAATAAGGTTGGGAGAGAGGGAGAAAAGGTCAGCACTATCTCCTTTATGCTCCACCCCCCCCTGCTGCTGGTTACTGCTCTCTTCTTTTCTGTCTGCATCCTTGCTCCCTTGGACCCAGAAAATAGAATTCCGGGATCCTCAAAGCAACCTTATATGACCACAACAAGATTTATTAAAGTGTGAATGTACTCCTCCTCGGAGAATGATAAGAAAAATAAAATGCATTTTGTCTCCACACATTCGACTTGCCCCTAACCCCTTTCACAGCCCTCTAAGGAAAGTTCTATTTTGTACTGCCCAGTTTCCCAGGACTTATTGTGGCTCAGAATCCAGAGAATGGACAGAGAAGGGCAGAACTAGAGAGGGAAGAAGGAAGAATTCCTGCTAACTCTGTCAGTTTCTGGATTCACCTTTGCTGCAGACAATGTAATGTAGAGAATGTAATATAATGGGCAAGGAATGGAGAAAAATAATTAAAGAAGCCAGAAAGACTAAGTTTGCCCATCTAATAAAGAGTTGGAGAGAGTAGCTGAGAACCAAAAAAATCAGGTTGAGGTGCTAGAAATAGTTCAGTCTTTTAGTGAGGGAGGGGTGTCTGAGCAGCCCTAAGGTAAAGAATCTGGAGAAAAGAATAAAGAGGACTGCGAGAAACATAACTAGACTTTTACTTCATATTCTTTGAGAGAAGCAAGTCAAGACAGAGATCCCTTTTAAATTCCTCCTGGTTGCTGGATTGTGCTTCTCTGTATGCAACTCTGTAGAGATGATCTAGCAGGGCCTTAGTATTTCATGAAGGTGAGGGACTTGGGGTGGCCAGGAGAGGTGGAAGGGAACAGGGTGTAGGTATAGTCAGGGGTTCTAGCAGCTCTGTGTACTTCTTCCCTTGTCTAAGATACGTATGTTCCAAACAGTAAAAGGCATTTCTAAATATAGCAGCAGCTTTCAATCATTAATATGTCTTCTACCCTCTCTCTAAAACGTACACACAGCCTTAACAGTCCGCTTTGAGGAACTAGAGGAAGGAATAAATAAAACTTAGTCAGCCTGGATTCCATTTCATTTTTTACCACTGTTCTTTGCAGAAACAAATATCTCAAAGATTAACGAAGCTTGCTAGGGGTAGTGATTGAGGCGGGTTCATATATTCTAGTAATTCTCCACTTGTGATTTAGAATAAAACTATGAGGAAGAAACTAAAGAAGCAATTATGAAAACTCTGGTACCTAAACTTCTTTAATAGGTCATAGGTAACTCCATATTAGTACGTAACTCCAGGGCAGCATCTACGCCAAATTTCAAAGCAGACCAAGTTAATTTATAGAGAACATAAGGTGTTTTTCTTTCTACACACATTTGCATTGCAAAAGGTCAAAGACATCTTTCAAAGAATGTTTAGCCTAGTAAATGGAAAATATACTTTAGGGCAGAGGGAGATGTCTTTCTGGTGCTCCTAAAAATCCAAAACATGTTGATGGTCTCCTCCTCTGACCACTACAAGGCCAACCTTGCTTAATACTCTCTATTATTTTATCATAGGAACCCCATTTACCATTTCTGCAATATCTTAGATCCATATTCAATCACTTTTGCCCATATTCACTTTTCCAAGAACCTATATTTTCTTCCTTTCCTACCCTTATATTTTTCACTTCACTGAATTCTTACCTCAATTTATCAGATTATTTACTTCTCTCATTCAAAATACAATTCAAACCCAAGCCCCAAGCAGATAATCTTCATAAACTAGGCAGTCACAAACTCAGATTCAATCAGACGCCCAATGTGATTCACAAAGGTGTTACAGAGAACTTTGTATACAGCCTGTCCTCTAGGAATAGTTTTAAATTATTATCATTTATTAGATTTATATGGCACTTTTCCTCCAAAATGGCTCACCAACCTTCCCAAGATCCAAGAAAAGGAAGTAAACAGTATTTTTCTCCCTAGCTGACAACTAGGGATAAAAAAAATAGTATGAATGGGCTCAAGGTTCCTCATGAAATCGTCACAATGTTAAAAACTGAAGGCCACTGACTTCAGACTCAGCGTGACTAACCACCATAACCTAACTGGTTCTATTTCAGGATGCTTTTTTCTTTCTTTCTTTCTCTTTTTTTCAGTTTTAACAGTATTGAAAAATGCAGATTGCTCCAAAATTTAAACTTGATCTTAAGCAATTTGATGCAAGTGTAAGGTTTCTCTGGCCTTTTGGAATGGAATATCTCTGAGGGAGACAATATCTTAAACTTTCATTTTTACCCTCTATAAAAGGAATAAATTTAAGTACCTTTCATAAGAACAGGTTTTGATAATGGATGAGAGAGAGGGCAATTTTTATGCATTAGCAGTGATGCCATCTCCAGGGAAGGATATGAGAAGAAAGGCCCTTGATAGAAACGCCAGCATCACAGAGACTAACTTCATCTACTTCATACTGAATTTAAGAAAACATTTTTTTAAAAAAAGAGTAAGGCACTGTAAGAGGAGTAAGGCACTGTGAGAGGACAAAGGCACCTAACCCAGTTCTAGTTCTACTAGAATGTAAAGCTCCAGAAAGATTCCTCTCTGTTTTGGGGGGTTTTTTATAAGTTTTTGTTTTGTTTTGTTTTGTTTTTTGACTGCATTGGGTCTCCGTTGCTGCGCGTGGGCTTTCTCTAGTTGCGGCAAACGGGGGTTACTCTTCGTTGCGGTGCGTGGGCTTCTCATTGCAGTGGCTTCTCTCGTTGCGGAGCATAGGCTCTAGGCACACAAGCTTCAGTAGTTGTGGCTCGCAGGCTCTAGAGCGCAGACTCAGTAGCTGTGGCACATGGGCTTAGTCGCTCTGTGGCATGTGGGATGTTCCGGGGCCAGGGCTCGAACCCGTGTCCCCTGCATTGGCAGTCGGACTCCTAACCACTGCGCCACCAGGGAAGTCCCCTCCTCTCTGCTTTATTTATTACTATCTCTGGCATTTAGAATAGTACTTTACACATAGCAGGTAGTAAAAAGTATTTATTGAATGAATGAGTGAGCCTCTCAAAGGATGTGACTAAGTAAAGAAGAGGGAACATATCTCAAGAGAACAGAATGTGCAAACACAAAGTAGGAATGGTCAAGAGATGTACAGATAATTCAATATGGCCGGAGCATAGAACACCTGTCAGGGATGGTCAGGACATAATGTGGACAGGTGCAGAGGACTCAGATAATAAAGGGACCTATAGATCATGCTAAGGAGTCTGGGCTTTATTCTGACAATAATGAAACCATTAAAGGATTCCAAGAAAAAGAATGGCATAAGCATATAGGGTTTTAGAAAGATCTCTCTGTAATCACTGCACAGGTTAATTAGGAAAGAACTGTCTAGAGGCAAGGAGCCTAAGTAAGAGGCGACTGTAGTTTGGGCAAGAATAATGAAGACCTGAAATAAGATAGTGGCAGAGGAGGTGGGGTGGGAGGGCCAGATTTAAGAGAGATTTCGAAGATGAAACTGACAAAATGTGGTAACAGACTGATGCATAAGTGAGACAGAAGAAGGATTATAGGATAATAGATTTGGCTTAGGTAACTAGATGGACAATAAAGACACTGCCTCAAAATAGGGATTATGTCAGAGCAGAGGATTTTGGAGGTATGATGATGAGTTCAACTTGGACGTGTTGAGTTTGAGTGTACATGCTTCATGCTTGGGAACACAGCCTGAACTCAATCAACATATAGGTTCGGTAGTCATCAGTGTCTCAAGTGGTAGTGGAAACTGAGGCCAAGGGTAAGATTACCCAGAAAGAAGTATAGAGTGAGAAACAGAAATTCAAGTATAGACCTCTGTGAATACCCAGCATGTAGGAAGGAAAAAGAACATGCAAAAAAACTCAGAGAAGTGGAAAAGAATGAACAGAAAAAGAGAAAGAAATATTTAGATTGATTTAAAGGAAAGCATCACAGAAGAAATTGTTAGCTGTATCAAATGCTGCAAAAAGGCCAATTAGGATAAGGGCTAAAAAGCATCTCCAGCATCTAGTAGTTAGAAGATCACTAGCGACATTAACTACAGCATTTCTGTAGGGTGGAAGCAAAAGCCAGATTCTGGTGAGTGTGAAGTGAATAAATGCCAAGGAAGTAAAAACAGCAAGAGAAGGTGGTATCTTTCAAGGTGGTTGGCTATGGAAGAAAAAGAGTAACAAACAACTATCAGAGGGAGAAAAGGACTTTCACAAAGTGAGAAAGACCACTAAAAAAGTACTGCCGCACTAGCGTTGAACTATTGACCTAGTTTCAATCTTTAAGCCAATGATCATTGGTCTAAATGTAGTAAAACTAAGACGGGGAGTCTCTAATAGGTAGACAAGAGTCCAATCACCAAATCTCTAAGGCTTGTTTCTTGACTTCCATTCCCTCCCCTCTTCACCTTCTGTCAGACCCTTTCTTGGTAAATTCTATAACTTGCTGTACCTTTCCTGGGTATTTCCAGGCTTCATGGGAGAACATTTTTAAAAAATATTCCTTATATGATAGTTAAAATAGTCTAGTCAATACCATACTTCTCACTATAAGATATAAAATACATTTATTCAAATTGCATTCCTAAATTATAGTGACATGTAACTATTAATAAAGATGTAGTGAAAAATAAAAATCATTAACAAAACGTAAGAAACCTTGAAACAGACATTATTTTAACAAAATTTAAGACATTTATTTAAGGAAAGAGACTTGATGGCAGAATAAAAGAAGACATTAATTAATAAAAGCTATACTTCAAGCTGATAAGACTAAGTATTGTAAAGATAAAACTCCTAAAGTAAAAATAAGTTTAATTTAATACCAGTTAAAATATTTTTGTATTTTCATTGATTATCAGCCTGATGAAACATGGAAAATAAGATGGCAAGAATTATTTATGGAAAAAAAGAATTATTTATGGATACAATAAAATGAACATTAATCAAAATTGTACGACACAGACTTGAGAATAAGTGACCCACAGAATGGGATAGATTTATTTGGTATTGTTTATTTAATACATAGCAAGTGAGAAATCAGTAGCAACCCAACATTTGGGGGAAGGACTCACCACTTAAGAAATGTTGAAATAACTGAATATTAGTACAAAAAATTTATTTGGATCCATACCTTGCCTAGTATATCTGTATATGTGTATGACTGAATATTTTTAAAAATAATAAAATAAACCAGAAAATTAACCTTTTGTGGTGATTAAGAAGATATCTCACAGAAAAAAAATAAAAACATCAGTTTACTAAATTGTAATAAAGAAAAACAAAAAGGAATACAAATTGAGAAAATGTGATAAACACCTGCTGTCCAAAAATGAAAAAGAAGTATACAATTATATATAAGGACAACATCTAAAAATCACTAACAAGTGGTCAAAGGAAAAAATTTTGAAAAAGAAAATACAAATGAGAAAGTAATCATGTGGGAAAATACACCATTAGAAATTAAAGAAATGCTAATTAAAATTGGTTTTAAGTACTACTGCTTAACTAACAAAATAGAAATTATAAAATCTGATGTTGAATGAACTGTATTTTGACTTAGTGACATTATTAGTCAATTCCATCTTTCTGAAAAATAATCAGTAATGCATAATCAGTAAGAACTATAAAACTGTTCATATTTTTTGATTCAGTAATTCCAACTGGCAATATAAGGAATGTAAAGAAATATTCAGTACCCTAAAAAAAGAAAGACGGGAGAAAAAAGAGGGAAGGAAGAAGGGAAGAAGAAAGAAAAATACAGTTGGCTCTCCAGATCCACAGATGTGGAACCCACAGAAACAGAGGGTCGACTGTACTATGCCATTTAATACAAGGTAGTTGAGCATCCACAGATTGTGGTGTCATGGGGATCTTGGAACCAATCCCCTGTGGATACTAAGGGATGACTGTAATCTATATAGAGATGTTCTTAGATGTGCTATTTAGAATAGTGAAAAACTAGAAATCACACAAGTACCCCTCAGTAGGAGAATGGTTATAAAAACTACAATATATCAGTAAGACGGACATTGACACAGAAATTAAAAATACATCTGGTGACAAAGGACAGCAATTAATTTGGAAAAATCTAAATAAATTTTTGTTTTTACTGTATTCTTTTTTTCTGTGCAGTTTCTTACACTCATGAAAGGGTGCTTTCTAGTTTTACAATGAAAATGTCTCATGAGTCAGAATTGAAAGCTTACTGAAATTAAGAAACAGTAACTAGGGCTTCCCTGGTGGCACAGTGGTTAGGAATCCGCCTGCCAATGCAGGAGACACGGGTTGGAGCCTTGGTCCAGGAAGATCCCACATGCCGCGGAGCAACTGAGCCTGTGTGCCACAACTACTGAAGCCCGTGTGCCTAGAGCCTGTGCTCCACAACAGAAGCCTGCACACCACAAGTAGAGAAAGCCCGTGTTCATCAACGAAGACCTAACGCAGCCAAAAATAAAGTAAATAAAATAAATAAATTTATAAAAAAAAAAGAAAGTAACTATTTCATCCTTGTCTATGGGTCTTTCATTCTGTTATAGAACAGGAAATGGATCTGATATGACTGATTTTCACAGTCATTTTGATTATTGCCCTAGCACCTTGTGCTCTTAAGTGATTCCAAGGTAGATGATAGATGATTTGTTCAGTTTCTCTCTAAATGCTAAGGTTAAGCTGATTTTTTAAATTAATTAATTAATTTATTATTTATTTTTGGCTGCGTTGATAAAGTTTGATAAAGTTGATAAAGTGAGGATAAAGTTTCAGCTATAACTTCTGAGATCCTGAAATTCTTAGACATTAGAAGGGAGAAGGGTGGTCTGATGAATACTAAGTACTTTTGATTTGACATTCAGAAGAAATAAAATCTCTTTTCTCCTAAAGAAAAAAAAAGAATATGAAGATGATAAAATCTCACTCTTTCTCATCAATCTTCAAAATTCCACCATCATTTTTATGACCTCTTTTGAGTGTCAATGATCACTGAATAAAGCACCGGCACCAATCTTGCCATAGTAGTCCTCTTTTTGCTGTCATTTTGAATTGACTCACTGCTACAGTGCCACCACTGACTATGGGGTAAGCACAACATTAACAGTGAAGCCTAGGACATCTTGGCCTTTCCTGAGTGTATCTAAAAGCAGTAAGAAGCTTTTTAAAATGTAAGTGGTCTTATCAGTAAGTTCCATAAATTACCTTTCACTTGAAGAAATTCCCAGAGTTGCAATCAGATGCTATCAAAAAACCAATATAAGTCAGGTCAGCTACTTCAATGATTTTGTGGGACAAATGTATCATAAGTACACCAAAGTATCATTAAAAGTTCACCTCTCTCAACCTTCTCCCAAGTGATAATCAGTAAGAGGTTCATTTTGTCCTTCTATCTGATATATATGTTACCATATTAAAATGACACAATCCAGCTAGGTCAGTTAAAAAAAAAAAAAATCTCAAGAAATATGGCTCCAGGGCTTCCCTGGTGGCGCAGTGGTTGAGAGTTCGCCTGCCGATGCAGGGGCCGCGGGTTCGTGCCCCGGTCCGGGAAGATCCCACATGCCGCGGAGCGGCTGGGCCCGTGAGCCATGGCCGCTGAGCCTGTGCGTCCGAAGGCTGTGCTCCGCAACGGGAGAGGCCACAACAGTGAGAGGCCCGCGTACCCCAAAAAAAAAAAAAAAAAAAAAAAAA
>NW_006795213.1:437744-448887 GCF_000442215.2 Lipotes vexillifer | reverse complement strand
AAAAAAAAAAAAAAAAAAAAAAAAAAAAAAAAAAAAAGGCTAGGTAGTGTAGGCCAAACAAAATGAATCTGAGTTCATGCATGGCCCACGAGCTAACAGCTTACATCCTTTGCCTGTACAAACTGAAGTCCCATGAATGACTCGCTGGGTTAAAACCAATCTTTCTTACTCTTAAACTCTTCCTGACTCAGTCATAGCATTTAGCTGAGCAGAAATAACCTTAATTAAAAACACATGAGACAACATTACTGAGAGTAACACCAAATTTTCTCCATCAAAGCCTAGGCTTAGGGCTTCCCTGATGGCGCAGTGGTTGAGAGTCCGCCTGCCGACGCGGGGGACACGGATTCGTGCCCCAGTCCGGGAGGATCCCACATGCCGCGGAGCGGCTAGGCCCGTGAGCCATGGCCGCTGAGCCTGCGCGTCCGGAGCCTGTGCTCCGCAACAGGAGTGGCCACAACAGTGAGAGGACCGCGTACCGCAAACAAACAAACAAAAAAAGAAATATGGCTCCAACTGACAGCTTCGAAATCCGGGCTGAGTGTTAGAGATACTAGCATTCCCCTATGACGGGTTTTACTTTCTACAAATTTTGATTTAACCTTCTTCTTAAACCTCATGATAAAAAACTAAAATGCATAAATTGATACAATAAATCTTTAAAATAGTGTAAGTTTGTATGTGATCTGTATTAGAGCATGCTATCTGAGACTAAATGCCACAGTTCTAGAGACTATGATATATTCAAGAAAGTGTCATACAGCTCCTAATAAAATGTGGGAGTCTAAAAAAACACAGATTCTTTTCCCTCTGCACTGGTGAGATCCCTTCACAAACTTTTAAAGGAACATTACATTACCCTATTGACTAGGAACCAACTCCTTAATCTGAGTTTCACACTCCTGTCACTGCACTTCAAGGACCCTCAGCTCTTCTTATTCTCCTATAGACTCTTTCCTCATTAGAATGTTTCTAATCCTCTTTCTCTTTGCCAGCCCATCATTCTATCCTGTCTCTTGGCAGTCTCACACACTGTGTCCCTCCTACTCTCAGCCAACCAATCCTTCAACCTGCCATTACTTAAATCGTTGTGGAAATCAGTCTTCTTTACAAAAATGTTCCTAAGTAACAAGAAGTGAAGGGAACATCCAGCCACTGGATTGTTAAATTAAACTAATAAAATTCCCTCATACCAATCACTGGGGGCTATTGCATTCACACATTATAAGCACTTCAAGTATCTGTCTGATCCTAGTGAGTGTTCATTCTGTGATTGTTCACTTTAAATCACAAGAACCAGAAAGGAGCACTCTCTCTATATAGCACAAAACAGAACATGTTTCACACAGAGTCATTTAATAAATGCCTTTTTATTATGGAAGTCATAAGAGAGAAATATCCAAATCTCAATCTGGAGTGGACAGTGGTCATTCCAAAAACGGAAAAGCACTGACTAACCACTACCACCCCCCATTTCCATGACTACTAAACAATCCCAACTCTTATTTCCCTAATGATACCCGTTAATAAAAATAACCCACCAGATGTTATTGTCATTCTAAGAGAACAAGCTTTTAGTACTATGAAGGAGGCAGCTGGAGGAATCTGGCTTTTCCCACTCTGCCTCCATTTTTACTTATACTTCCATGTTTGATTAATTTCTTCAGCAGCTGTACCAAGGAACAGAAAAGGTAAAAATTTCACCCCCAACGTACAGATGGGATCATGGCAGTAATTTGTAGAAACTCATATTTTAATGATTCTCCTGAGAGAAAAAGAGTACTCATCAAAAAATGTCCAAGATGGGCAACTATTTTTATGTCTGTATTATTTAGTACTAAAGAGTTAAGAAATTAAGTTTCACAAAGAAGTATCAGTAAAAAAGGAACAGGATTATGAAGTTGATTAAGATATAGAAGCAGAATGTTAGTCGAGATCTAACACTCCTACAGAAACAAAAGTCAACAGTATTGGGCATAAAATATTTCTACATTATAAGATCTCAAACAAGTTTTACTTTGAAAAAGATAACACAACTGAGACCACAGGCTAACCCTAATCCAAATAGCCTTTAAGGATCAAAGTCAATTATATTGGAAAAATGTTCAAGATGCTCTTATTTTTCCCCAATCTAAAATGAACCAAGAGATACCTACTTACATGCCATTTTTAAAAGTCAATTCAAGAAACTCCATCTAGTAAAAAGGAATTTTGCCTCTAAAGTCAAAACCCCAATTTTTGTGCACTTTAATTACCATTTCATACACTTGGAATCTGACCATTCTGATTTACCATAAGTCAGACTTTGCAAGTGCAAGAAGCGTTGTCCCAAAAGTGTAATAAGCAAAGGAATCATAGACATTATCCCCAGGGCTGTGGAACTATAGCAACAACTTTGTGCTGTGACTGAAGAATCCAGTGAGGAGTGACAGCAATTCCTGTAATTGTGTCTTTACCCTGCCATCCATACCTCAAAGGCATTTTTTTATTTAAAATAAACAAAAAGTGAAAGTAATCCTTAGAGATTCCCTGCAGTCCCCAGATGACAATATAACTCAATTTCCGCTTCAATATCCCATTAGCTCCAAACAAGAAGAGACAGCTTAAAGTCATTTCCAAGGACATCAAGAGATTCTGTAGGATAAGCTTTAAGAATAAAGCTCCTCACAACAGTCCACACCACAAAAATAGACTTAACTAGAGCCAAGAACAGAAGGAAGAACCTTTTGCTGTCTGATTTTCACAGCACTGTTCTTCCTCCAGCAGGAAGGTCAGTCTAGAAGCTTTGACTTGCAGTATTTCTCCAGGATAGTGAAAAGGACCCTTCTCATGGACTTCTAGCAAGGAACAAATGAGCCATGGGTGACACAAATGACTCAGGTAACTTTTATAATAGGTGTTCCTTAAGGAACCCCAGCTTGGGGAGCTCAACCAAGGATCCTCAATGTCAATATCCACAATATCAGCTAAGATATCCCTTACTTGATGCTCTCTCTCACACAAATCCCTCCCTTCCCCTTGAAAGATGACGGGATGGCATGAGCCTTGCTTGGTGATTAGTAAAATCACCCCTCCTGCAGCCAATGGCACTACCTCCAAGTAGGCTACACTACTACCAGAATCATCCTCTCCCCTGTAAATCCATCATGCCCCAGCAGGTTGCTACCACCTGTCATCATTACCACATCTGTGCCCCCGTGCAAAGTGAGACCCGTGAGAGACTGGCATCCCCGTCAATCCCTGGAGGCAACAGGACTTGCCCACTGGACCTCAACGGCTCTACTTCATCATCGTAGCCTTCTTTCCCAAACGGGCAATGCAGATTAGATCCCTCCCTCAGGACCCTGATTACATTCTTGTCTACCTCTTTTTCCAAGGATTATACTTCAGTCTTACTACTCCAAGGTAGTTCCAAGTGAGACTTATATACCACCCACAGAGGGAAAGCTCTTCTCAGGTGACTCTGGGAAACTAAAAAGAAAAGGGGTAAGTCTGGTGCAGTCCACGCAAAGTGAACCTTGTTCAAAATTCCAGCAAATGACTCTAGAAGAAATCTTTCCATAATATATATGTATTAACTGTTAGAGTTGTGAAGCCTATTTGGGAATTTGTAAGATTAGCACTTCAAAAGGTACCTATTTCTTCCAAACTTTGAGTAGCTAACACAAGTTATAGGATAGAAACTGGTTTATAATTGTATGGACCCACTGAGGATAAACTAAAAGGGAGAGAACGACTACTGGGCATATACCCTGAGAAAAACCATAATTCAAAAAGAGGCATGTACCACAATGTTCACTGCACATCTATTTACAATAGCCAGGACATGGAAGCAACCTAAGTGTCCCTCGACAGATGAATGGATAAAGAAGATGTGGCACACATATACAATGGAATATTACTCAGCCATAAAAGGAAATGAAATTGAGTTATTTGTAGTGAGGTGGATGGACCTAGAGTCTGTCATACAGAGTGAAGAAAGTCAGAAAGAGAAAAACAAATACCGTATGCTAACACATATATATGGAATTTAAAAAAATGGTTCTGAAGAACCTAGGGGCAGGACAGGAATAAAGATGCAGACATAGAGAATGGACTTGAGGACACGGGGAGGGGGAAGGGTAAGCTGGGACGAAGTGAGATAGTGGCATGGACTTATATATACTACCAAATGTAAAATAGATAGCTAGTGGGAGATCAGCTTGGTGCTTTGTGACCACCTAGAGGGGTGAGATAGGGAGGGTGGGAGGGAGACACAAGAGGGAGGAGATATGGGGATATATGTATATGTACAGCTGATTCACTTTGTTATAAAGCAGAAACTAACACACCGTTGTAAAGCAATTATACTCTAATAAAGATGTTAATAGATAAATAAATAAAATAAAAGGGAGAGAACGTAGCATCTCTTGTGTAGCTTTTCATTATTAGAACTTCGAAGCACAGGGTACACAGATTTACTTACAACCTTGACTCAGGCAAGCAGGAAACCAGTTGGCATAAACTTGTTGGTGTTAACATTGAAAAGAAATTCTTATTTCTATGCTACAAATTTCACAGTAATGTCACTACCAGAAAGTAAGTAAATAAATAAATAGGGCTTTGTTTCTTTGGCACAGATGACCTCTACTGACCAAAGGATGAATGCAAGCCAGGTTTTAGCCTTAAAGTTACCCAAACTTGCTGTCTATCCAAAAAGCTATCTGGTCTAATGTTTCTAACCTCACTTCTTGTTGCACTTTCCCTTGCTCCCTCATTCTATAGTCACAGGAGCCTTCTTGCTGTTTCTCACTTAGGCATCCTGCCAACTCAGGACCTTTGCATTTGTTGTTGCTTCAGGCTGCAGGGCCTCTCCCCCATAGCCCGGACCCTCATTTCAGTAAAGTCTCTCTGCTCAAATGCCATCTCAGAAAAGCCTTCAGTGATTATCTAAAGAGTATTTCTATCCTCTTACCTTGCTTTATTTTTCTTTAAAGTGTTATCACTACTGAATATTATATTCTATATTTATTTGTTTGTTGTCTATCTACTCCACTAGAACAAAAGTACTATGAGGGCAAAGATTTTGTCTGCTTTGTTCACCGTTACATGCTCAGTGCCTGGATCAGAACCCGGGACACAGTAGGTGCTCGATGAATGAAGTGCTCCCTTACCAAATATATGGAATTTATTACTTGCATTTGTTTAATTTCTTTCTAATCAAGGTTTTTCTATCCTTGCCAAGTAGAGTTTCAATCTGGATAAAGAAAGAGACAAACAGGAACTGAGAGCTTCTTTTTTCTCTGCCTCATACAGTGGTCCCTTCCTTCCCTTACTCCCCCTACTTTCTATGCATCTAAGAAGAGCTATTGGAACTCCAGAACAGGGATAATTGTGGCTAAATGAGCCTGAGTCCCCAAGTCTATATAAATGACATCGCGGAATATCGAAAAAAATGTAGGTATGTTGTTCGCACAACTACTCTCAATAATTTTTTACAATTGACAAAAAAGAGTGCCAGAAGCCTAGAGATAAATGTTTTCCTAGTTTTCACAAATGGAGGAGAGGAAAGGCAGATTGCAGAAACTAGGAGTCAAAACAAGCCTACTCTGAACAAAACAAGCCCTCTAGAATGCATCATCTCTTTCCAATTTTTTTCATATTTCTTTCCAGTCCTTAGTCCTATGCATAAATAAGTTGTAATTATAATGTAGACATGTTTTTAAGGCCTAATTGTTTTAGATTTCACTGTATTATAAACATTTCTCTGTGTTATGAGTCTGGCATAATTTTTTAAATAACTACAAATGAAAGGGAACAATGAGACATGTTTGTAGATGAGGCATAACATTTTAAAGATACTTCTGCCTATTTCCTGGACTGGAGTCACAATATTATTTAAAATGCAAAGCTGATACAGGTAAGTTTTGGTAACCACAAAGTCATGCCAGGAAAATAATGAAATAGAAGATTTCCTAACAAATGCAAATAACATTTTAATAAAAACAGAATGTCAGAAATCCCAGAACCCTTTCACAAAGATGGCTAGAGTGAATATTTATTTTTATTCTATAAATCCTAGAGAAGAGTTTTATTTCTCTAGGTATATAACTAGCAGTCTGGCTATGATAAAATATAAAAGTAGAAAGAAAACAGGGAGAGTAAGATTTAGTTATTCCTATATGGTGTTTTCTAACTTTTTGGTCATATTAATTCATCATAGTCTTCAAAGAGCATAACCTTTCATTACCTTCCAGTGGTAGAAAAATATGTTACATCTTCTAAGTTTCTTTAGGTCAATCAGACTGTATTGGAATCTTGAATACATACTGTCTTCTTTCTCCTTAGGGGTAACAAATACCATTTTATTTCAGTTTCATAATATTATGGTTCAGACAACTATACAAATCAAGAGTTTTACATGTTGAGGACCTAAAAGAAAGTGCTTGAAATTGAAAAACAATATTAGAGACAGAGAGTCTGAATGAGACAGTTGTGTAAGTTCACACTTTGAGGCCACACTGCTTCCTACTCCCCCACCCCCCGACCCCCGCATTACTGCACTACTCATATAACAGCAATACACAAAAAATAAAAGGTAAAAAATGTAAAATCCTAGCTGCTGCATTAGCTAGGGTTCAGTTGCAGGTATGAATATCTTCCAGTATTTTAAGCAGAATCAGATTTAATACTTAGATGCTAACACAATAATTGTGAGGGTTGGAAGAACAGCCTCTATACTATACCTTAAGGAACAAGTCTTAGAATCCACACAGAACTGGCCTGCCAAGGGAACTGCCACCTCTGCCGCCATCAGAAAGTTAAGGAAGCAGGGTGCTCCTGTGCCAAGTGCTGGCCCAGATTACACCTCCTTAGCCACAGTCCAGGAATTAGGCAGCCACCAATGTGATTCTTGGCTCTAAGAACACAATGCCTTAGCTTCAGTGAGAGATCAGGAAGTTGCTGCCAGAAATGCTGGCTGTAACAAACTAAGGGCTGCAACTTGGGGACCAAAAATAGCCACAAAATTTAAGCCACTGGATCTGCTCCAGCAAAAGTGATGCCACGTGTACTATATCCTATCCCTATACTATATACTACACTTAACTCAGCTCTGAATTCAAGTCTCATAGAAGTGAATATGATTAGTGCAATCTGAATCACATCAGGAACCCTAGATGTAAGGAAACCTATGTGGTAATTTTTACTTTTCAGTCTCTGTGGTAAAGGAAGGCCTACTAGAAGGAGGTTCAAACAGATACTCAGTTATTCCACCTACCATAAAAGCCAAAGCCATACCCAAGGAAATGACAGTAAATCATATTAGTTCTATTGTAATACATTAGTTAAAACACATATTTCCAGGGACTACAAATGGAACAGAAACATAAAGCAGTGAGTGAGGCCTAATGAGCTCCAGGTCTGGAATCAAGCAAAGAGGGCCAGGAATTCAGCTTCTGTAGGTTAATGAGAATTAAAAGTGCCTCACTTAAGGCATGGAACTGGAGCCAGGCTCATTGCTTAAAATCAGGGAGTGGGCAGAACTCCAGAAATGAGACTGAAAAAATCAGTTTATGTGAAACTGTACACCAAAAAAGGCAGGATCCAAGCCAGCCACTTGCTAGCTCAATGGCTGGATGTGCATTATCATGACTATTATGAAGATCAGGAATCCGAGTTACCTAGTGGAACGAGATGGAGGCAACCACAAAACTGTTAGTCAAGACTGGGTAAGGTGAGATAGGTAATAATTCTCACTCAAGTTAAGCTCTCAAACCAAAATTCCAAAATACATGAAGAAAACTGACACCACAATTACCAAAAAAATCAACTACTGAGAAATCAATTCACTCAAGACAAAATGAAAATAATAGAACAATCTGAAATGACCTTAAAATAAATGTGTTTAGGATCCTCAAAGAGATAAAGGAAAAACAGCCATAAAACACAGACATTCAAAGGGCAGTCTCAGTACTAATCGGGATAAATACAAATAAATCCACACAAAGACATATAATTGTGAAACTGCAGAAGATCAAGGTGCCATAAAAAATATTACCTACCCAAAAAATAACAATTAGACTGACAGCAGATACTTTATCAACAATAATAGATGCCTTGAAGGTAATGGACTTAGATTGTTCAATATGTTCAAAGTGTTAAGAGAAAAGAACCGTCAAGCCAGAATTCAATGCCCAGTTAATCTTCATAAGAATGAGGACAAAATAAAGACATTTTAAGACCTACAAAGACTCTGAGTTTTCCACTAACAGATTCTCAGTAAGGAATTGATATATTTTAGGATGAACTTCAGAAAGAAGAGCTCAAAAAAGGAATCAAGATATACTGATGCTCCCACAAACTGATAAAATGTATTACCAGGACTTCCCTAGTGGTCCAGTGGTAAAGAATCTGCCTTCCAATGCAGAGGACACAGGTTCGATCCCTAGTCGGGGAACTAAGATCCCACATGCCGCGGGACAACTAAGCCCATGCGCCACAACTACTGAGCTCACGTGCCTCAACAAGAGAGCCTGTGTGCCACAAACTACAGAGCCCATGCGCTCTGGAGCCCGCATGCCACAACTAGAGAGAGAAAACTCGCACACCACAACTACAGAGAAGCCCACGCACAGCAACAAAATATACCACATGCTGCAACTAAGACCCGACACATACAAAAATAAAGAGAAGAAAATGTATTATCAAATGTACCTAATTATAGACTATAAATAACTAATTTTTCATGATTAAAAGAAAAGTGGTAACATGAATGAACCTTTGAAACATTATGCTAAGTGGAAAGAAGCCAGTAACAAACAAAACCACATATTATATAATTCCATCTATATGAAATATTCAGAATACGCAAATTGAAGTTATTGGTTGCCTGGACTGGGAGGACAGGAGAGGAAATGGGGAGTAGGCCAGACACTGTTTAAGGGTACAGAATTAAGGGGGACAGAAATGTTATAAAATTAGATTGTTGAGACGGTTGCATAACCCTGTGAGCAAACTAAAAAACACATTGTGCATTTAAATGTATGAATTGTAAGGTATGCAAATTGTATCTTAATAAAGCAGTTTTTACAAGTGGAGCTAGAAAAGAAGGGGATGTTCAAGTATACCAAGATTTAAACTCTGATATAAAATTCTATAGTTGTGTGAATATTAAAAACTTAGGAACAACCATTATAAGAACAGAAATGCCATCTATGTATTCTAAAGTCAGTGGAGGAACCAAAAAAAATGATACTGACAATTTTATCAATCTAAATTACAAGAGTAATATAAAAGAAAATAAAGAGAAAGTAAAAATGGCAAAAACGAGTTCAATTCTCTCTCTCTCTCTCTCTACACACACACACACACACACAAACACAGACACACTCATCTATTAAAAGACAGTCTATCAGACTAGTTAACAAGTCCAATTAATGACACATCTAAAGCAAAATGATCCAGAAAATTTGAAAATAGATGGTGAAAAAATTTATCAGGTAAATATTAAACAAAGGAAAGCTGGCAAAGCAATATTAACAGACAAAATAGAACTTAAGATATAAAACAAAAATAAGAACAAAAAAGACATTATATAATGATAAAAGAACACTCTACAAAGAAGATATAATGAACTTATACAATTAATAATATAGGCTCTCAAATGTATAGGAAACAGAAACGTATGCAATTAACAAAGAGAAAGTAACAAAACTACAATTGTGGTGAGAGATTTTAACATTCTGCTATCAGAAACTGACAAATCAAGCAGACAAAAATTCCCTAAGGATATAGCAAATTTCACACAACACTAAGTTTGATGTTATACATACACACTCACACACACACAAAAAAACCCAATACCAAACAGAAAAAGAATAAACACTGGTTTTAAGCACACACAAGACATTTATATATTGACTACATATTAGGTCTCAAAGGTAGCATCAACTAATTTCTAAGAATAAATCCCATACTAATCACATTCCTTAAGCACAATACAGATAATCAGAAATCAACAATAAAAAGTAAATAGAGAACAATCATGTTTAGAAATTTTTAAATGTACTAAAAAATAACTCATAGGGATGAAATCAAAATAGAAATTATGAAATACTAGAAATGAACAATAATGAAAGCAATATATATCAAACATTGTAAAAATGCAACTAAAGTGGTAAAGGGGGATAGTCAAGAATAGAATGATGGTATCCACCATCACCACTTCTAGTCAACATTGTTTTGGAGGTCCCAGACAATGTAATGAAGTAAGAAAAAAATAAAGATAAAAGAATTTAAAAGGAAATATCAAAACTGTCATTATTTGCATGTTATCATTACTCTCATAAAAAATCCAAGGGAATCTACAATCAGAATTAATAAAGAGAATTCAGCAAGGTTGCTGGATATAAAATCAACTTATAAAAATTGATAGTGTTCTTAAGTACCAGTAGTAACCAATTCAAAATGTCATTTAAAAAAAGAAATCAAGTATAAGCAACAAACACTATAAGGCAACTGGAAATAAATTCAACAAATTATGTGTAAGAATCTGCTAAAGTATAAAACTGTATTAAAAACTCAAAGAGGAGCTAAAGATAGAAATATATCATGTTCATAAACAGGAATAATTGATGGAATAATTATATCAATTTTCCTCAAATTACTCCAGTTAAAAAAATCAACACGATTCCAGTAAAAATTCAATAAGGAATTTTTATAGAACTCACCAAGCTCATTCTAAAATTCACATAGAAGGGACTTCCCTGGTGGCGCAGTGGCTAAGACTCCGTGCTCTCAATGCAGGGGGCCTGGGTTCAATCCTTGGTCAGGGAACTAGATCCCAGATCCCACATGCATGTCACAACTAAGAGTTCGCATGCCACAATTAAGGAGCCCACGAGCTGCAACTAAGGAACCCTCCTGCTGCAACTAAGAAGCCCACCTGCCACAACTAAGACCCAGCGCAGGGCTTCCCTGGTGGCGTAGTGGTTGAGAGTCCTCCTGCCGATGCAGGGGACACGGGTTCGTGCCCCGGTCTGGGAAGATCCCACATGCCGCTGAGTGGCTGGGCCTGTGAGCCATGGCCTGAGCCTGCACATGTCCGGAGCCTGTGCTCCGCAATGGGAGAGGCCACAACGGTGAGAGGCCCGCGTACTGCAAA
>NW_006795213.1:417268-437336 GCF_000442215.2 Lipotes vexillifer | reverse complement strand
AAAAAAAAAAAAAAAAAAAAAAAAAAAAAAAGACCCAGCGTGACCAAATGAATAAATAAATAAATATTTAAAATTCACAAAGAAGAATAAAAAACCAAGAATAGCCAAGATAATTTTGAAGAAAATGGTAAAATAATTAAAATCATGAGATATTGGCCCAAGGATAGACAAACAAACCAATGGAAAGACAGTCAAGTGCACACACAAAAACTGGATATTGGACACTGGTGACACTCCAAACTGAGGGGGGAAATAGACTATTCAATAAAAGTTGGTGGGATAATTGGCTATGTACATGGCAAATTAGATACCCACCATACAGCCAAGTAAAAGTGATGGGAGAAGAAAAAAAAAAACCCTAAATGTGAAAGCAAAACTGTAGAAGTTTCCAGAGGAATTATAACACTGTGGTTCCTTTGACTTTCTTTCTTGATTCACTTTCTAGGCTCTAAACAATCCTAATTGTTCTCCTCAAGGGCGCTCTGCACTCAAACTGAATTCTCCTTGTAATTTGGAAGCTGTAGAGTGGGAGCATCACTTTCCCAGTCCTGTTATTAGACTTTTAGTAACACAGTCCACCTAAGCCCACATTAGCTTTACTTGGTCACTACAATATAGGACTGATGAACACTGTACATACCATCTATTAAACCTCTAAGTCATTTTCATGCCTGCTACACTTAAGCAAGTCTCTCATATTCTAGGCTCATTTGTATAGGGTTTTTTTGTTTCCTCCATGTGCAGGGCCTTATTCTTAAATGTATTTAATGCTATCATTAAATTAAGCCAGTTGTCTTTATCCTTGGGGACCATTTCCATATCTTCCTACATCATCAAGTATATTCATTATCCCTTCCCACACTATGTCATTCACAAAATCAATAAGCATGCCTTTGATAGAAGGCTTCATCTGAAGAACTGATAAAAATGTTGATCAAGAAGTTCTAAACAGAGAACCCTAGAGGTATAACAGAAAATTTCTTCCGTCAATTAATTAATACTAATCTACCTAATTATATTAGCAGTTAGTCCACATTTTTCCATCTGGCCTTCAAAAATATTATGACATATGGGTAAATGTCCTACTGAGTTTTAGCTAAACTTTGATTTTTGCATTTCTATGATCGGTCTACTAAACCTTTCCAAGAAGAAGTGAGATGAGTCAGACATAACTTGGTTTTGGTGAATCCATGGTAGCATCAAATAACTTGTGCTTCTTCTCTCAGATGCTCACAACAATTTATTAAGAATTTTATAAGTATATTCATTATAAATTAGCATAAATTACAAAAAACAAATTATGAGGACTCCACACAGTTATAACATAATTACTAGAATCTCTATGGGGGACTTAACAATTATGAAAATATGTATATACATCTCCACAATGTGTAGGCCAGAAATTTTCTTTAAAATCTATCATTCTCGTAATGATAACTCTAAGAAATGGAGCCCCTCGGGAAAGGAAAAGAGTATGGGGAGGGTGATAAATATAAAAGGTTAACTGAATTAATAAGAATTACTTTGATTATTTAAATTAGGAGAAGGTGTAGTGGAATACAACTGGACAAATTCTGTACTTCTTCCTAAGGGGAGGGTAAACAATGTGTTCCAAATCCACAAAGAGTTACAAAACTCAGCTCCAAGATAACAGGAGGTGCCCTGCCTGACCACAAAGAAAGTATCACGCACAGTACACCCCAAACACTGAAACTGGAGATTAGAAAATACTCTGCCATCCTCACACGGCTAACTTTGAAACACTTCTCATTTGATCTTCATGTTGAATTCACACGAGCACTTACAAGATTTACTTCCATCTAAGCTTTCTTAGTGTCTCAAAAATACAGACTGTTCACTCTGGGACTGAGAAATCAGCTGTCTATAAAGATACTGTGTATACAGAGAGGGATACACAGCCCAAAATGTTCACTAACCACACAGAACCATGAGCTAGAATAAACATTTTGCTACTTAAAGCACCTTTCCAAGGGTTCCATTAATAAGCAAGATAGTATTAGAGAATTATTAACTGTAAAAACTAATTCTGGAGACCAAAGAAACATGATATTTCCCAACAAACTACATGAGAGGGGTCCGGTGCAATACTGGATAATAGACAGTATTATCTTTGCCTGAAGCTCTTTTTCTTGATTGTAAATGAGAAATGGAAAGACAGAACTCCTAAATCTAAACATTATAGCCAGCTACTGTGTGTGACTATGAAAGTCTCCCAGAGCCTATTAGTGTCTAATACAGTAGGTGTTCATAATTTTGTACTTTGTCTGCTTCTGTGCAGTGATTTCCTTTACACCAGAAGCCTTGCAAAGAAGACTGAATCACTTAGATGTTAGGATTACCATTCAATACCTATTTCCTTGGAGATATCAGTAGAATCTGAGAGCTGATGGATAATCTAGAAGCCACCTAATGCAACCACCTAAACTTTAAACATTAAAGAGGAAAAAACAGACCCAAAGGGTTCAAGAGCCCGAAGTCTCATGATTACTTCAGAGTGAAACTGGAACCAGAACCAGGCCATGAGGCTCCACTATCACAGCTTTCTAAGGTCTCACTCTTCTAAGTAGGACTCATTCTTTTTCATCCTCCTCAAGCTTCACTGGCCATCATCAGACACTGCAATGACATTTCACAAAAGCCTTACAACTCTAGGAAGGTGTAGAACACATTGGGCCCTATGGTCATAGAATTTGGGAACTGAAAGAGTCCTTAGATTGTTCCTTCACATCTCTGCCTCTTACACACGCACAAACAGAGGTTAGGGGTTGGCACAAGCTCCGAATGTGGAGCACAAAGTCAGAATTAAGAACTGACTGTACTGATTCCCAGGCCAGTGTTCTTCACACGTCATTGCAGGGCTTCTCTTTGTTTCCCTTAAAAAAAAGGGGGGGGGGCAAAACAAAACCAAAAAACCCAAAAAACATAGCTTCTGCTTAAGAACAAGAGCTTTGTAAGTTGAGGATATCTATAGAGTAGATGTTGTTTTTATAATTTTTTTTTTTTTTAAGTAAAACCCCTCTGGAAAAGGAACTTGTAAATAAACAAGGCCCACTCAGCCTCTGATTCTATCAGCCTTTGGGCTGACTGCTCACTGCCTCTTATCCAACTAGACATGGGCAGGGCTGAGACACAGGAGACAGAAAGGCCTGGCAATGAATCAGTGAGCAGAGGAAGGAATGCACTTAGAAGTCTCCACTGCTTCACTCATGGGACTTCATGTGATGCAAAGCTTTAAGCTATCAAGTGTCTTGGGCCCAGAGGACTTGGTGGTTCAGGCACCCTAAAAGATCCTAGATGATAACTTCTCTTCACAGGTACAACCTGAGCTAAATGGTTTCTGTGGACTAGATTGAAAACATAACCACCATTTAGCAGAAATCTATTTCAAACACATTTTCCCATAAGCAACTGACTTTTTTTTCTTTTTGTTGGCTGCGTTGGGTCTTCGTTGCTGCGCACGAGCTTTCTCTAGTTGCGGTGAGTGGGGGCTACACTTCGTTGCGGTGCATGGGCTTCTCATTGCAGTGGCTTCTCTTGTTGCGAAGCACAGACTCTAGGCGTGCAGGCTTCAGTAGTTGTGGCACGTGGGCTCAGTAGTTGTGGCTTGTGGGCTCTAGAGAGCAGGCTCAGTAGTTGTGGCACATTGGGCTTAGTTGCTCTGCGGCATGTGGGATCTTCCCAGACCAGGGCTCGAACCCGTGTGCCCTGCGTTGGCAGGGGGATTCTCAACCACTGTGCCACCAGGGAAGTCCCCAGCAACTGACATTTGAATGCTTGCATAATTCATAAATATTCCACTGTTACATTTAAGACATTCCATTCATTTTCTCCAAACAAAATCCTTTTAGAAGGGGGAACTTGCAACAGAGTGAGTCAAGTTCATATGATATCCAAGCCTTCCAAACTGTGAGAATACTGAGGAAGCCCATGCTTGTTCCCTTACTGTGGCAGGCTGCAAAGAAAGCTGATCTTTGTTGGAAAGCAAGAGA
Organism: Lipotes vexillifer; assembly: GCF_000442215.2. Lineage (NCBI taxonomy): Eukaryota > Metazoa > Chordata > Mammalia > Artiodactyla > Lipotidae > Lipotes > Lipotes vexillifer. The sequence continues at coordinate 433,326 of NW_006795213.1, read as the reverse complement.
GGAAAAGAGTTCTGGTTGAAACCTGACGAGAGTCACACCATCACAGACTGATGAATTTATCCCAATAAGTTGTTCTGGAGGCAGAAAACTCTTACTCTTTTCAGTTTACTAAGATTTACAATAAAAACGTCTGGAGTAGACTCCCACGAAGATATATAAACTACAGCAGTTTACTTCTCTGTTTTTGCTGCTTCACTACTGATTTTGGTTCATAGACCTACCCATAAAGGCCTCCTGCAAACATCTGTCCTGCGGTCCTAATGCTCCAGGCCATCAGAGAGCTGGCAGATAGCAAAGCTGTACAGAACTGAGCGCACCAACTACTCACCATAGGCTAAGGTGGGAATGAGAAATGATCATCCATTATGGCACCGTCACCTTGGGTGCCCATTAACACTTAACTCTGTAAAATCCAGCATCTCTTTAAAATCGCTGTTTCAATTAGTATATTACTTTTCACTATTGCATTTTCTAGAACAAGAGTTTCATAAACGTGGTGTTCTTATATCACTAAAACTACCAGGGCTTAATTGCTGGTAAGAGTTTAGAATAAGGTTTGGCAGGAAAGGTAAGTGGAAACATAGATGAAACATACACTACAAAACACAAAATTTGGGAGTGAAATCCATTTCAGTGTAAAACTTATCTGAACAGGACTTCAGTTCTAAGAAACCCAACCCTAAAAGTCACTACTTAGAGTCTGGGATTCGTCAGCATGTTACAGTTCTGATCACACACTAGCGGTCCAATTATGTTTAATAAGCCGCAGGGACACATGGTTACCAAGGATAATTCTGCCAAACTGAATGAGAAAGTTCAATATTTAACACATGGAATTCAGTGAACACATTTGGCCACTAATAAAATATAATTGGCTCCTTGTCTTTCATTTTAATCATCTCTATTAGAAAAAAAATACATCATACTAAAGAAGTTTACCATACGGAAATGGCAACTTAAAATTTAAGGCTCTATTACCATGTAAAAAATTAATACATTATGATTTTGCACAATGGGAATGGAATTGAATTTTCACTATGATGTGAACTTAACTTGAAATAACTTTGTCTTTTAACATGACTTAGAAAACAGGTGTTAAGAACAGACCAACCAATACAGTACACAAGTTTTTAGTTTTCCCTAATCACCATGTTACTTCTTTATCCGCTTACATGTTTGGCTACTTAGGGAACCAAAGCTTTTTCTTTGAGATTAATTTGGGTTTTAATCATACTCAATAGTGTAAAACAGTATTTATGATTTATAATCAGAGCAGATTTATAAGATGCTTCTGAGTGAAAATTGCTTGGTATATACTGCTAATTAAGTTTTAGTGAACGGTTTTCGTTGCAAAACAGGCAACACTTTATGGATAAAGTCTTTATTGCAACCACTATACAATGTCTTCTCTATTTGACATTGAAATTCTGATAATTCATACTCTGATGCATTATAGAAAGGGCCTGTATGAAGCAAATTCTATAAATTTATGACAACTTTGAAAGATGAAAAGCCCTAAATACCTCACAGAAAAATTCTAGAAATCATATAGCTCTTTCCTAATTGTTTTAAAAGGCTGTTTCGTAGATCTTCTGGACTCTATAAAATCCTTATTTACCCTCTATCCCATTCCAAGAGAAGATAATAACACACAGTATCGACTACGGTTCCTTCAACAATGAAATCCAAACTAAAATATCTTCTGAGAAATGAGAGTCCAATACTTGGTACTTACTACTCTCTGATTCCTGGCTCACACCCTTGTTGTCCTCACATCCCATCATACTGAAGAGCACGACCACTTAGAAAGCTTTCTCAAACCGTGCTCCTTGGAACAATGGTATTCCACAAAAATGTGTGTTCAACATAATAGATGCTAGCAATGTTTATTTTTAAATTTATTTTAAATATATATCTAGGCAAAACGGTAAACACCTTTACACAGTACACAAATCTTTAAGAAATAATACACAACCCAAGAGAAATAAAAACATATGCTAGCACACAAAAACTGATGCACAAATGTTCATGGCAACATTACTCATAATTATGCCAAAAAGCAGAAACAACCAAAATGCCCATCTTCTGATGAAAGTGTAAATAAAATGTGGCATATCCATACAACAGAATATTATTCAGGGATAAAAATGTATGAGGTACAGGATACATGCTGAAATATGGATGAACCTTGAAATCACTATGTTAAGTGAAAGAAGCCAGTCACAAAGGACTTCATATTGTATGATTGCATTTAGATGAAATGTCCAGAACAGGCAAATCTATAGAGATAGAATGTAGATTAGTGGTTGCCACGGGCCCAGTGGGTCAGGGAGGGGAGTCCTGAGAGGAGGGGTTGGGTAGTGACAGCTAAGGAGAGCAATTCTTTTTCGCACAATGAAAACATTCTAAAATTGATGTGGTGATGGATATACAACTCTGTGAATATACTAAAAGTCACTGAATAGTACTCTTTAAATGTGTGAATAGTGTAGTATGTGAATTATGCCTCAGTAAAGCTATATGTAAAAAGAAAAATAGGTATTTGAACAGATTCTTCACTAAAAAGACATCCATAAACATATGAAAAGATGCCCAATTTTATTAGGTATCAGAGAAATATAAAATTAACACGAACATGAGATACCACCACAGACCTACCAGAACAACTAAAATAAAAGATGGATAATAACATGTGTTGGTGAGAATGTAGCGTAGCAGACATACACCACTGAAAAGAACTTAAATTGTAAAGCCACATAGGAAAGCTTTGGTAGGATCTGTTAAAGTTGTATATAAATATACTGTATGACCTAGCAATTCTACTCCTAGATATATATACCACGTATACACACCAAAAAACATGTATAAGAATATTCATAGCAGGATTATTTGTAATAGCTCTAAAAAGAGAATATCCCAAAAGTCCATAGAAAACTATGGTATATTTATACACTACAATACAACACAGTAATTAAGATAAACTACGGACACGTACAACATAGATAAATTGGACTAATATTACATTGAGGATAAAAACAGATACAAAAGAACACATAATACAATAATTTAAAATGGGCAAAAGTGACGTGTTATTAGAAATTATGATAGCGAGTACCTTTTGGTAGGAAAAAAAAGGCAGTAATAGGGGAGAAGGATGAGTCATGAGGAAGAGGCTTCTCAGGATACTGGTAATATTTTATTTCTTGATCTGGGTGCTAGTTACATGGATATGTTTACTTTGTGATAACTCATCTAGTTATATATCTATTATTTGTATTTTCCTATATAAATATATACGTATAAAAAATACTGTACTTTGGTTTTAAAGTTTATTTTTGAAAAGTGAGGGAGAAAAAGAAATGGTACACAATAGCAAAATACCTGACAATGCCAAGAAAGTCTGACCTGTCATTTACCCAGAGTATTTTCCAACAAACAGTTACGCAGAACACGTATTGCCAATTAAATAAACGTTGGTCTATGTTGTGAATCCTGTCATTTTGTTTCAGCATATATTTGTGATATTTTATTTATTACATTGAATATTTATACCACTCTTAGTTATTCCCCACAGACCTATTGCTAGTTCATAATCCATACATGATGACCCAAGCGAGCAAAAAGCCAGACCCCTTCAATGTGAAAATAATAATCATAGCACTTGGTTTCTAAAAAATTGGAAGGTGAGCTGTCCAACATGAAACAATTTATGATTTTCAGAGCTGTATACTTCAAGAGCAGTAGATGATTGTAAACCTGCAGTTCATGTTCTCCCCTTTGTTATAAAAATCTTTTCTGAAATGGGCTTATGCTGTAAGAAAACACTCTCGGGATTTCCCTGGTGGTCCAGTGGTAAAGAATCCGCCTTCCAATGCAGGGGACGCGGGTTCGAGCCCTGGTCAGGGAACTAAGATCCCACATGCCACGGGACAACTAAGCCTGCACGCCACAACTACTGAAGTCGCACGCCTCAGTGAGAGAGCCTGCGTGCCACAAACTACAGAGCCCACGCTCCCTGGAGCCCGCACACCACAACTAGAGAGAAAAACACCCATGCACCACAACTAGAGAGAAGCCCGCATGTCTCAGTGAAGACCCTGCATGCTGCAACTAAGATTCCCACAAAAAATAAAAGAAAATAAATTTTACAAAAAGAAAACACTCCCAACAAAATTAATGAATAGGTTTGATGCTACATCTGCTATGAGGATCAGACTGAGCAACATGGTTCCTAAGAGTAAACAGTGGATATGTATAAAATACAAAAATACTGTTTTCATTTTTAATGTGGTTTTTAGGTTGTATTTCAAAACAAAAAGAACTATAAAATATTTTTATCTTGAAATATTTTAATTCTTTTGGTTCTTAATTAAATTTTTTGCTTGTGGACTAACACTATATATTTATAACAAAGAAAACAGCAAAAGATTCAAATTCTGATCATTTCTTGCAATAACTAACTCCTCTGTAAAATAGTTTTGCTATATGTCAATCCATGCATTAATTATACATCTCATATATTTCATTTTTACATTTAAAAATGTTCCACGGTCAACATGTTTGGGAAACTCTGACCTAGAATTATCTTCTCAATTTTAAAATATCCCTAAACCTGCATCCATAATAACATTCTATGGTCTCAAAAGGTTAAATTTTTTAAATTCACTAACTTAATCCCTCCCCCACTTTTTTATAGTGACCATTGATTGTCTAGATGCAGTAAGGAGTGTAATGAAATATGCAGAAAGTTCTCCAAAGGAAAGGAGAAAAAAGAGTTGATAGTAATGATAAACAATATACTATCATAAAGGCAGAACCACTGAGGCAAAGATGAAAACCTTTAGTGTATTGAAAAAGACCATGTTTTGTCTCAATGGACAAAAGCCAGTCAACTAAATGCCCAACTGCAAAAACAAAACAAAATAAAAAGTACATGTACAAATAATTTTTTAAACTGTAAATATGGGTCATCAAAGATTGTTCTCTAAAAAGTAAGCACAGGGCTTCCCTGGTGGCTGCAGTGGTTGGGGGAACTATCAACTCATTGTTTCATCTGTACCCTTCTTATTCCCCCAATTCCTCAGAGTATATTGAAGCAAATCATAGACATCTTTTTATCTGGCCCACGTACAGCAAAAAAAAAAAAAAAAAAAGTAAGCACAAAGTTCAGGATTTTGTAGTAGCTTTGGCACTCAAACTTTCCTTTGAGGGTCACACATTTGACTTTTATATGTGTTTCCAGTAACACATAATGTATTAAAGTTGAAGAACACCTATATGCCCCAGGTAGGCTCTTGCTTCTGAAGCTAAGTCACATTCTTCCCCTGCTATTTGGAAATATGAAAATGGGCTTTTGTTTGGCACTGTGATAAACACTGGGAAAACATCTTTTAAATTGACACTTCTAGATATGCAAGAAACTAGTAACATTAGTTGCCACTGAGAAAGCAAGCTGGGAGACTAGAGGTCAGGGATGGGACAGAGATCAACTTTTCATTCTATTCTCAAATTTTAAAATGTCATTATGATTACATCTTCTACATCATGTTAAACATACACAATAATTTTTGCACACATTAATTATTTTTATGTTGAGCTGAATTCAAATGCCTTCAGATACGTTTCATTCCTAAGTCTCTGCATGAAGCCTCCTTTCTTCAGAAGTCCCCATCCTCAACCTCTATTTACAAAGCACAGTTCATGTCAACAAACACTTAAAGGATCCAAAGCACTCCCCACTGGCCAAATGTTCAAGAATAACCCATCAGCATCAGTGTAAGACATATTCTATATTTGTGATCTATGAGGTTCCCTCACATTAAGGACTAAATCTTCAGAATTACTCCTCTTTAAATAACTGCGGATCACTTGATTATATCAAAGTCCTAATAGATGTTTAAATTATTAGTACCACTATAGTACCCTGCAGGCAGCAGTGCCTACATGCTTTCTTTCTTGAAAAGCATTTCGTCTAAATTATACACACTTTTAGATAAATAAATCAACAAAATTACAACATCAGCTTTGTTCAGAAAATATAGAACATCCTTAAACCAAATGCTTTTGCTAAGCATGCTAGAAGAAAGGATCCATGTTGAACACCCTTCTTCTGAGTTGTTACTTACTTTTTAAATGACATTTGGAGAGCAAAAGACATTCAGTTACATTAATGCACAATGTGGCCCTAAATTACTAGTGGGTGAATTAGGCTAAATTCTTAGACGCAGGCATTTTACAACGACAATCAGGTTATTTTATCAGACAATCAGGTTGTTTTATCGGTATTTAAGTTAGAGAGCTAAAAAAGAAAAAAAGAAAAAAAAGAATCTAAGTAACAATGATGACTTAAAAAGTCCTAAACAGGTAAATCACACTACCAAGGCACTACTTTTTCAATGTGCTGAAACAGAAATTTCTAAATGTACTGTGTGAAAAACAACTACTGCAAAATCATTTATATCATAAATTGCAAATCCAAAATACCACTAGTTCTACAATATGCAAATGTACCATATAATTTCACTTTAAATTACTCTCACTTCCTTTTTCCATTGGACTCCAAACAGGAAAGAAAGAGTACAACTCAAGAGTTGAAAGAAAAAGAAAACGGCAGGAACCTCAATCAGATCTGCATGACTCATGTTGTGTCAATTGCAAATTTCTGATTTCAAGCCTTTAAAAAAAAGAAACTTCAAGGACCCTTCAAATTATGATCAAGTCAGATGCTTGATTAGACAATTGAATCACTTTACTGGACTTCATTTTTTTTTCTTGATTCAGATCTCTTCTCTTGCTGCCACAAATATGTTTGTTCAGTGTAAATGGAGTGATGAAGATTGACCTTTCTAGCTGAGCAGCTGGCTGAACAGGATTTTAAATGGTATGCTTAGCATTTTACTCCACTCAATTTAAGGCAAAAGGAAGTGAAATAAAAGTGCATGAATGATAGATCCACATATCTAAGTTTTATTCTAGGAATTTTTCTTTTTAAGATGTTGGTGGTAGGAGTTTTATTAATTTTTTTTTTTTTTTTTTTTTTTTTGCTCTGTTGGGTCTTCGGTTCTGTGCGAGGGCTTTCTCTAGTTGTGGCAAGCGGGGGCCACTCTTCATCGCGGTGCGCAGGCCTCTCACTATCGCGGCCTCTCTTGCTGTGGAGCACAGGCTCCAGACACGCAGGCTCAGTAGCTGTGGCTCACGGGCCTAGTTGCTCCGTGGCATGTGGGATCCTCCCAGACCAGGGCTCGAACCCATGTCGCCTGCATTAGCAGGCAGATTCTCAACCACTGCGCCACCAGGGAAGCCCTTATTCTAGGAATTTTGGAGCCTCTGTCCCACTCCTTCTGACAAAGCATCTCACATCAGGGTGAGGTATAACCAGAAGTGAAACGCTGAACTACTACCATGAGAAGTTAGGGACGCCAAAATAGAATTAGTAGTGGCTCTGTCTTTTAAGAATTGTCCCTATCTATTTTCCTGTTCTCGGAAAAAAAAATTGGACAGAAGGAAGAAAAGAAATTGCTGTGCCCTTATACCCTGCCTAGTACCTTGACTCATTCCAGTGTCTTCTCTCTGATTTTCCATCCAATAGCACCAAAATAAGACATCCATTTCCTTCTTTTATACCTCATAACCTGACAAAAAGCAGTCTTGGAAACTCACTATTCTGGATATTGAAGACCACACATATTATACTTTCAGCATTTTGTAATATTTTTACTCTCCCTAATTCTCATCCCCCCTTAGCCAGTTACTGTATACTCCTAACTCAACCCATCACTCACCCATTAAAATCATAAGTATAGGAGACTATGTCTAACTGCCTGAGAAATTACATACTCAAAGCAGCCCTCAAAAACAAATTTCCATGAATATCTAATGAAAAGGAGAAAGAGCCTATATTTATGAAATTTCTTTTAGACCTGCTACCTGATTTTCATTCAATGCTAGCATGTGAGCAAGTGCTAATTTGCCTAGCTGATAGGAAGCTGAGTCCAATCGTTCATTCACAGCAGGCACAATGCTAGAAGCTAAGGATGCAGAGAAAAAAGACTCTTTATTCAAAGTCAGACTTTTCATTCAAAGACCTCAAAGTCTAGTAGAAAAGAGCCTCATAAGCCAACAATCATAATATCGTAGATGTGTCATGATAGGTGCATGTCCAGAGTGGCATGGGAAGACAAAAAAGCATACACCAAACTCAAGTCTAAAGAATCGTGGAAAGCTTCTCAGACAAGGTGGCATTTGATTCAAGTCTGGAGAGATCCTTAGGAGGAACAGGGGTGGGAGTGGGGGGACACGGCATTCTACTTAGAGGAAGCAGCATGTAAAAGACACAGCAGTTCAGGGAATTCTCTGGCGGTGCCATGGCTAGGACTTCATGTTTCCACTGTGGGGGGCATGGGCTCCATCCCTGGTTGGGGAACTAAGATCCCACGTGCCATGCAGTGAGGCAAAAGAGACACAGCAGTTCTGTTTGGGATGATGAAAGAGTTCTGGAAATAGACAGTGGTGATGGTTACACAATATTTTGAATGTACTTCATGCCACTGAATTGTACATTTAAAAATGGTAAATTTTATGTTATATATATTTTATTAAAAATTTTTTTAAATACATTTTTTAACAGATGTCTGAGAGAGTAGAAACACCAAATAAGGTATCTATAGAGAGACTGAGTGGCTGGGAAAAGGATGGAGCTGTATCAAGGCTAGACCGTAAAGGGCTATGTGTTCCATGCTAATGGAGTGTGGAAGCTAACTCAGAAGAGGAGAAAGACTTGGAAGCTTCATGAATGATTAGGAGGCTATTAATATAATCCAGATGAGAAATGAAGGCCTGAACTCTGGAGAGGCAGTGGAGACAAAAAGGATTAACAGATTTCCAAGACTGAAAGACATAAGAATAAAGAAAACTTGGAGGCTAAACGTGAGTGATCGGGAAGAGTCTGGAATGCCTCAGGTTTCTGACTGGAACAAGGAGGCAGATGATGATGCCATTCACCCAGAGAGCGAAAGCAGGTAGACTGGGGAGCACAGTAACTTCTGCTGTGATCTTCCAAGTTTGAACCCTTGTGAATAAAGGATGAAGACCAGCAGTTAGAGGAATTGCAGGATTTCTTAAGTGGGTCTGTGGACTTTTGCAACAAAGCCCAGCTCTGTGGAGGAAGCCACTTTTCCCCACCTCTGAAAAGAACAAGCACTTCTCTGGCACACCAGAATTAAGGGATTTGATAGACTCATGCTGAATAGAGGCAGCTTCTCTGTCAAGGCCCTGAGGTTCTCAGCAGTACCTTCAGTGAGGCTCATCAAGGGTAGCATCTATCAACAAGGGTGAGCCAAAGACGAATAATATAGCACATTTAGGACTCTCAGAAATAACTGGGAGCTATTACAGGATAGACCAGAATCTGACAGGTTGGTAAGAAGGAAAGGGCAAGATGGGTTATTATCATTGGGAGAACATAAAAAGGACCTGTTTCATTCTTCCAGGCTACTGAGGCCTGGAGCTTACCAGTTAATACACATTTTAGAAGAGTGATACCATGTTATTCACTAACCCATTTGTAGACCACTCTTGGACATTCAGTAACATGGTGAGCATCTATGTCATAACATTCTTCCATAACTTCATACTTAAGGCTAAATAGTATCTGAGAATATATCATGATTTATTCAATCAGTCCCCTATTGCTGGACATTTAGGTTTGAATGGAGCTTTTCAAACTATTAAATATTAAATCCATCATCACCAATTAAGCACATTTTCATGACAACTAGGAATATCTAAGCATTTTGTCTGAAGATTCTTTGTCCATAAAATTCTCTTTGGATTTTTGTTTTAAAAAAAAAAACAACTTGTAAAAAAAAACCCTATATAACCAGCTAAAAGAATACAAAGCAACTTACCAGCCCTGATTTTAAAAGAAGAAAGTAAATTGCTCACTTGTGGAGGGGGTGTTAATTTTATCAAGCCACTAGCGTACCATATTGCACAATGGAAGAGGCAGGTAATTTGCTAAAGGACACCCTGGTGGCACAAAAGAATAAATACATCTCTAGTAAGTAAACCATGTGCTCTTTGTCAGCAGGATCAAGTGTATTGTATTTTATCTCCTTTACCATCCCATGGATGCTTATTGGTCCCTTCCTGAGTTGGCAACACATGTAGGCAAAGACGCCTCTACCTGTGTCCATGCTATTTCTTCTACCTGTAATGTCCCACGGCTCCCCCAATTTCTTTTCTTTTTTTTTTATTTATTTATTTTTGGCTGCGTTGGGTCTTCGTTGCTGCACCTGTGCTTTCTCTAGTTGCCGCGAGTGGGGGCTACTCTTCATTGTGGTGCGTGGGCTTCTCATTGCGGTGGCTTCTCTCGTTGCAGAGCACAGGCTCTAGGCCCACGGGCTTCAGTAGTTGTGGAACGCAGGCTCAGTAGTTGTGGCTCACGGGCTCCAGAGCGCAGGCTCAGTAGTTGTGGCGCATGAGCTTAGTTGCTCTGCGGCATGTGGGATCTTCCCAGACCAGGGCTTTAACCCGTGTCCCCTGCATTGGCAGGCAGATTCTTAACCACTGTGCCACCAGGGAAGCCCTCCCCCAATTTCTGTGCCCAAACAGCTCCTACTTATTATTCAAGACAGTTCAACTGTTACTTCCTCTAGAAAGTCTACCCTGACCACTCTCATGCTGAGCCAAGCGTCCCAAAGTATCCTGTCTATACCTCTGAATATTTAGCACAGTTTATTATGGTGATTTGATATTCACCCACCTAATCATAAGCCTGTTTAGGCTAAGACCTTGGCTTTCACTGTAACACCCTCAGGGTCTAGCACATTGCTTCATTAAATGATTGCCAAAAAAAATGTTATGACTTAAAGAGCACCACAAAGTCTCACCTGCGTATCAATACTCTTACCCACCAGTAATGCTTTCTATTGAGAGTAATTGAGCAACACGCCTAGTTACAAAGGTTATGTACAGTTTTCTAATAAAATAAAACACAATAATTTTACAGTGCATAATCATTGCTGTGATGCATAGTAATTAAGCAAACAATAAGTGATTGTATAAATTACTACCACTGGTAATTTCCAGGAAGGCACTGCAATGGCATACGGTGATCAACTTCTTTCTCCATCAGAGATGGGACTGATCTTAACTAGTTCTGCTTCTATTTAAATGTCCCAAACTCCAAAACTGCCCTCTACTCCACCATACCTTCCCCTCCTTCTGCACACTCTCCACTACAATGATTATTTTCTCTGGAAATGGGATTCAGCTGAGAGACTGCTTTCTGTGAATTAGTAATGAACTGTCTGTCACCTTTACGAGCCTCACGTTCTGTCATTCCTTCCTGGGATTTTTAGGTAGAGACACTTTCTTAAACGGTTATAAGAACCTCAGACTCCTCTTTTCCTTCCCTACTTGTCTTTTTTTAGTAAATAGGTGCAATACGTTGAGTGGTATGAATGAAGAAAACCTGTCCTGCCTCAAAATCTCTGCCTTAGATTACAAAGCATTTCCATCATTTACACCTTCATTTAAGTTAACAAGTAAAAACATATACACACACCTCCTGCCACCAAAAGCAAACAAACTAAGCAAAATAGGTTTATTGGTCACTTAGGTGGTTGAAAGAAGCTGACAATTAATCATACTGGGGGAGAGTTCTGAGGGAAAGTGAGGAAGAGGAGGAGCAGTGGGAACTTTTTTTTTTTACATCTTTATTGGAGTATAGTTGCTTTACAATGGTGTGTTAGTTTCTGCTTTATAACAAAGTGCATCAGTTATACATATACATATGTTCCCATATCTCTTCCCTCTTGCATCTCCCTCCCTCCCACCCTCCCTATCCCACCCTTCCAGGCGGTCACAAACCACGGAGCTGATTTCCCTGTGCTATGCAGCTGCTTCCCACTAGCTATCTACCTTAAGTTTGGTAGTGTATATATGTCCATGCCTCTCTCGCTCTGTCACAGCTCACCCTTCCCCCTCCCCATATCCTCAAGTCCATTCTCTAGTAGGTCTGTGTCTTTATTCCTGTCTTACCCCTAGGTTCTTCGTGACATTTTTTTTCTTAAATTCCATATATATGTGTTAGCATACGGTATTTGTCTTTCCCTTTCTGACTTACTTAACTCTGTATGACAGACTCCAGGTCTATCCACCTCATTACAAATAGCTCAATTTCGTTTCTTTTTATGGCTGAGTAATATTCCATTGTATATATGTGCCACATCTTCTTTATCCATTCATCCGATGATGGGCACTTAGGTTGTTTCCATCTCTGGGCTATTGTAAATAGAGCTGCAATGAACATTTTGGTACATGACTCTTTTTGAATTATGGTTTTCTCAGGGTATATGCCCAGTAGTGGGATTTCTGGGTCATACGGAACTCTTGTAATGAGGCGGCAAGAGAGCTCTGGTGATGAGAGAACAAGGGATGACAACAGAAAGAGGAAGGAAACTGTGTGGAGCCCAAAGATTCACTTCGAATTTCAGTCTACAGCTGCCCAAGCATCCCTGCTTTCTTTCCCTCTTTTCTAAAAGCCAACTTCCAGGAATTCCCTGGTGGTCCAGTGGTTAGGACTCTGCACTTCCTCTGCAGGGGGCACAGGTTTGATCCCTGGTTGGGGAGCTAAGATCCCACATGCCGCATGGCACGGGCAAAAAAAAAAAAAAAAAAAGAAAGAAAATGGGGACAATACCACCTGCTCTCAGACCAAGACAAGTTAGGTGATTGCCCAGGAATACATTAACATTACCTCATCAGTCTAAGAGATGCACTTAAAATACAAGTCCAAAGTTCAATCTTCTTCACCATGATTGAAATATTTCAGACTGAAAGTAAATTCTGGTACACAAATGTTCATAGCAGAACATAACAGCCAAAAAGTGGAAACGATCCAGTGTCCGCCAAACAATGAGTAGATGAACAAGGTGTAGTGTATCCATACAATGGAATATTATTCAGCAATAAAAAGGAATGAAGTACAACAATGTGAATGTACCTAATGCCACAGAACTGTACACTTAAAAATAGTTAAGATGATAAAATTTGTATTTTTTATGTTTTACCACAATTTTTTTTTAAAGAAATGAAGTACTGATACATGCTACAAGCAGGTGAACTTTGGAAACATTTTGCTAGTAAAAGAAGTCATTCACAAAAGGCCACATACTACATGATTCCATTTGTATGAAATTTCCCAAACAGGCAAACTCATAGAGATGGAAAGTAGATAAGTGGTTGCCAGGAGCTGGTGATAGGAGGGAATGGGGAGTGACTGCTAATAGGTAAAGGGTTTCTTTTGGGGGTGGTGAAAATAAAAATATAAAGTGGAAATAGACACACAACTTTGTGAATATTCTAAAAACCAGTGAACTGTACTCTGTAAAAGGGTGAATTGTATGGTAACTAAATTATGTCTTTTATATTTCAGTTTTTAAAAGGCAAATGATAGTAAACAAAGTGTGCTGATATATATCTGGGACATTTAAGAACACTTAGAAAGTCAGGATTAAGGTAAGACCTCAGAAAGTGCATAAATGATCTATTTGTATATGGGAAAACAGCAATAAGTTACAAAGCACAAACACGACCACCATCATGAAACTAACAACAAACACATTGTTCAGAAAAAAAGTAAGATTGCCAAGATGCTAACTAAATCCACATGAAGTGAAACGTCCAAGTGTTCATTCTTAACCAGATCTGAAAGAGAAGAAAGTGAATGTCTCATGAACAGAACTTTTGCAGGGTCTCACATTAGGGTCAAAAGCTGCTGTCTCCCTCTCCTCTCCACTGTGCTAAGATTTTTAACAAGGCCTCTTCTCTTGTTGCATGGGGTGAATGTGCAGCTGATTAGAGGCCCTGAAGGTTGCCTAGTCAAGTGCCTCCACTTCATGTCATAAGAGCCAAATTAAATGTCGACAGACATCATTATCCATTTTTAACCCCACATTCTCTATCTCTGCCTTTCTTCCAGCAAGAAGTCTTTCAAATCTGCATGCTCCATTTTATGCTGCTCCTTAACCTGGACACCGTCTCTTAGGAAAGCAAGACAAGAGGCTTCTCTATCTCCTGCCCCTCACTATCCTCTCCACCTTTCATTTCTACAGCCTCACTTCCTTCCACACAATGTCTACCCACCCCCATCATGTTTTCTTTGGTTTCCCTGAACATCCTTCCTTACTAGTGCATGTATGTGGTGGTCATCTTGGCAGACTGCGAGAAGACAAGTCCAAGATTTTTCTCATTTCATCTTCTGATATAATAGTCTACTAATGCACTTCCAAATGACGATCTAGCCTGAGATTCCAGCACTTGATCACGGGACACTCTCTTTGTGTACTGATTATTTTTGTATCTTTAAGCACACTTTTTTGGTTATAGAAAAATATACTTTTTCTAACTTTTATGGATTTGTTTAACAACATTTACTGACTACTCACCATGTTTGAAGCACATATTATTGGTCATTCTTTGCAGACTCAGAATTATTCTTTAAACTAAAATCAACCTACATTATTGAAAAAGCAAGAAATAAGTGCTGGTGAGGATGTGGAGAAAAGGGAATGTCCCTTCATGCACTGTTGGTGGGAATGTAAACTGAAGTAGCCACTATGGAAAACAATATGGAGACTCCACAAAACATTAAGAACAGAACTACCATATGATCCAGCTATTCCACTTCTGGATATTTATCTGAAGAATACAAAAAAATATTCAAAAATATGCACCCCTATGTTCATGGCAGCATTATTTACAATATCCAAGATATGGAAACAACCATATGAATGGATAAATTTATCCATTTATGATGGATAAATAAGATGTGGTCTATATCAATGGAATATTACTCAGCCATAAAAAGGAACGAAACTGAGTTATTTGTAGTGAGGTGGATGGACCTAGAGACTGTCATACAGAGTGAAGTAAGTCAGAAAGAGAAAAACAAATACCATATGCTAACACATATATATGGAATCTAAAAAAGAAAATGGTTATGAAGAACCTAGGGGCAAGATGGGAATAAAGATGCAGACCTACTAGAGAAAAGACTTGAGGATACGGGGAGGGGGAAGGGTAAGCTGGGACAAAGTGAGAGAGTGGCATGGACATATATACACTACCAAATATAAAATAGATAGCTAGTGGGAAGCAGCCGCATAGCACAGGGAGATCAGCTCGGTGCTTTGTGACCACCCAGAGGGGTGGGATAGGGAGGGTGGGAGGGAGGGAGATGCAAGAGGGAAGAGATATGGGAACATATGTATAACTGATTCACTTTGTTATAAAGCAGAAACTAACACACCATTGTAAAGCAATTATACTCCAATAAAGATGTTAAAAAATAAAATTAAAAAAAACATGTGGTATATATATATACAATAGAATACTACTCAGCCATAAAAACGATAAAATCTTGCCACTTGTGACAATATGAATAAAGCTTGAGGGTATTATGTTGAGAGAAATCAGATGGAAAAATACAAATATCATGTGATTTCACTTGTACATGGAATATAAAAAACAAACAAATAAATGAAAATAAGTGAACAAACAGAAACAAACACATAGATACAGAGAACAGAGTATTGGTTACCAGAGGGGAAGGGAGGTGAGGAGGTGAGAGAAATGGGTAAGGGGGATCAACAGTATGGTGACATATGGAAACTAAACTTTTGGTGGTAGGCACGCTGTAGTATTGAAATATAATGTTACAAACCAATTTTGCCTCAATAAATAAAATTTTAAAAGAAAAAAAGCAGCCTTAATAATGGAGAAAGCTATGCATGTGTATGGGAAATCCCTCTACCTTCCTCTCAATTTTGCTATAAATCTAAAACTGCTCTAAGAAAAAAAGAAAAATCTTTCAAAAATTAGCCTAAAGATCAAAGACCATATATGAAACTCGACTGTGACAATCATAAACAGCATCATACAATAATAAAAATTAACAGAATGTGGGCTTCCCTGGTGGCACAGTGGTTGAGAGTCCGCCTGCCGATGCAGGGGACACGGGTTCGTGCCCCAGTCCGGGAAGATCCCACATGCCG